>NC_057811.1:387368173-387384686 GCF_018294505.1 Triticum aestivum | reverse complement strand
TGGGCCTACATGGGACTTAGTGGAGAGAGAGGAGGGCCGCACGCCCCCCCCCATGGCAGTCCGAATTGGACTAGGGGAGGGGGCGCCCCCCTTCCCTCTCCCTCTCCCTCTCCTTCCTTTTCCCCTCCGGTAAGAAAGGAAAAGGGGGGCGAATCCTACTAGGAGTGGAGTCCTAGTAGGACTCCCTGATGATGCTATTAACCTAGGGTAGGGTCATAGGCCTGACCTAGACACCCTACCCAAGGTCACTACCCTAAAGTCAAGAACATTCAAAGTACAACAAAGGGTACCGACTGAAGTAACCTTGGAGTGCAATCCACTCGACCAATTATCTCACTCGGATACCCCAATTCCATTTGACCAAGAAGAAGACACTCAACCATACAAGAAACCACTCAAAGTACAGAAGGCCTAAAGCCACTCAGGACGGCAACGGTCAGGCGTTCACTCCATAGTCTTTAAGATCATTTATAGCTCTTTATAGCTGGCGTTACCAGTAACGCCATGTCTTAATGTACATTGAACCCTCTGTACCGTGGGATGGCTGGGGTCCTGGCGCACTCTATATAAGCCACCCCCCTCCTCTGGCACAAGGGTTCGCACCCCCTGTAACTCTCATGCATAATCTAGTCGACCAAGCCCCCGGGCACCGAGACGTAGGGTTGTTACTTCCTCCGAGAAAGGCCTAAACTCGTAAACCTTGCGTGTATAACCTCACCGTAGCTAGGATCTTGCCTCCTCCTAAGTACCTCCTACTCTTACTGTCAGACTTACTCCCATGATAGTTGGCGCCCACCGTGGGGCAGCTGTCTTAGCGACTTCCAGCGAGGTTGCAATTTTTCCGATCTTCATCAACATGGTTTCCAGCGGTGGTCTGGCTTTGGGCCGCGAGATCCAACTCGGCGCGCTCATCTTCATCGCCGACGACTCCGCCTAGTTACAAGAGGCCCCCCTCGACATTGAGGCCCTTCCCGTCCGCGGGGCGGCGCACTTCCGTGCGAGTGCCTACGGCGTCCTCCTGCGGCAGCCGTCGACCAAGTATCAGTCGGCTCCCGCGTAGTCCACCCTTCCAGTTGTACGCTGTTGCAAGAGATCTGGTCGATCGCGGCTTCAGCGCTGGGTGAAAATGCGGTGGCCCGCCAGTCGGCCACCCCACAAGTCGTGGCAATCGAGCCCGACGAATCTCTCTACGGACTATTCGACCTGTCGACTGGTTCCGCTGAGACTCTGTCCGAGTGCGGGAGCAGCAACCCGGCGGTGGAGGTCCTGATGGTCGACACGCCATGCAGCCCGCCTGGTTTCCATCGTAGTGGCGGCGGCGATGCTGGCGGCGGTCCGTCGCGCGGTCATGACGAGTATCATCCCGAAGCCCTCACTTTGGAGCAGAGGGAAGAGCTGCATCGAGGCAACATGGAGGCCCTCCACACCCCCATCATCGGGGAAACCTCTGAGGCTCGGGCCTTGGAGACTACGCGCCTAGCCACCTTGGCTGAGCGCGCGCGTCTGGAGAATCTCCAACATTCACTCGACGAACGCGCTCGTCAGTAGATCCCCGAATCCAGTCGACAGCACTGGCAATTGTTTCCGCCTGAGCCTCAGGTATATCGCACACCAGTTCAGAATCTTGCAGTCGCAACTCGTATAGCAGAGTCGATTCAGCTGTCCCGTTCAGAGGCTGGTAGAGGTTTGATGCAAATTCGAGCATTGCTTCGGGCGGCGGGGGAACAAAGTCGTTTCTCAGTCACGCAACAGGATCCACAGCAGGTCCGTGGTGGCGGACACAGTCCAGTGGGCTCACAGCCCAAGATCGCCTCCGCGGCGTGAGGGTCGTGGGCACCACCAGGAGCAGTACCTGGGTCGGAACCACGAGCAGTATGATCATCGACTCAGCCGTGATGATCGTTGTCGAGTGCCTACGCCCCCTCCGAGGGGCGGATCGTATGTGCCCCGGCAGTACGATGACAGGCGCCCGTATGGCGATGAACGAAGGATCCCAGTCGACCCAAGAGAGCCCGGATTTGATGCAAGATCAATTCTTGTTCAATGTCTGGTCGACAGAAACCGGGCACACAGAGAAGGACTGGACAAAGATCGTCCGGTTGGTAGCAGAGTGCATGTTTCCGGGCCTGAATGTTTCAGCAGAGCCATCAGAGCTGCAGAGATCCCTCCCAAGTTTAGGTTGGCGATGGGAGTGAGTAAGTTCACCGGTGAATCGAAGCCAGACAATTGGTTAGAGGATTACCGAGTGGCTGTGCAGATTGGTGGCGGCAATGATGAAGTGGCCATGAAGCACCTCCCCCTGATGCTTGAGGGTTCAGCCAGAGCTTGGTTGAATCAGTTGGCCCCTGGTAGTATTTTCAGTTGGGAAGGGTTGGCCCGAGTGTTCGTTAAAACATTCGAGGGCGCCTACAAACGACCGGCCAGGCTGACTGAATTGCAGCATTGTGTCCAGAAACCGAATGAAACCTTGAGAGACTACATTCAGAGATGGACTACCCTTCATCATACAGTGGAAAATGTGTCACAACACCAAGCAGTTTGCGCATTCAAGAAGTGCGTTCGGTACAGAGAGCTTAACCTGAAATTCGGTCGGACGGGAGATATGACCCTGGCCCGAATGATGGAAATAGCCACTCGGTACGCTAATGGCGAGGAAGAAGACCGACTCCGCAGTGGCAAGAACAAACCAGTCGCCCAGGACACCGGAGGAGCAAATTCCAGTCGGAAGCAGAAGCGCAAAGCCGAACCCGCAAGTCCTGGTGAGGCCGTAGTTGTCAACCAAGGGAAATTCAAAGGAAAGCCTGGACCATGGATCCCCAAGAAAGTGAAAGATCAAGCCGGAAATGATGTGCTTGATTTTCCATGTCACATACACACCAAGAAAGATGAAGAGGGAAACCTGATTTACCCCAAGCATACCACTCGACAATGTTGACTCCTAATTCAGAGCTTCCGAGAGGGTCAGCCCGGTGAAAAAGAAAAGGAATCTGATAAGGACGAGGACAAAGAGGAGGAGGATGGTTACCCCAACGTCAATGCCACTTTAGTGATTTTTGCTGACATCGAGAGCAAAAGTCGACTGAAAGTTATCAACAGAGAAGTGAACATGGTTGCTCCGGCAATGACGATGTATCTGAAGTGGTCAAAAACTCCCATTACATTCGACCAGTCCGATCACCCAGCGCACGTTGCTACCCCCGGGAGGCCAGCATTGGTGGTCGACCCAATCGCTGGGGGCACTCGACTGACCAAGGTCTTGATGGACGGTGGCAGTGGTTTGAACATTTTGTACGCTGAGACCCTCCGAGGAATGGGCATTCTGATGTCCAACCTCAGTGAAAGCAACATGCGATTCCACGAAGTCATCCCAGGGAAGAAAGCCGATTCACTCGGTCAGATCACTCTTGATGTGGTTTTCGGTGATTCAAAGAATTACCGCAAGGAAAAGATGACATTTGAGGTCATGGATTTTCACAGTGCCTATCATGCTATTTTGGGAAGGCCTGCATACGCTCGTCTCATGGCTCGACCGTGTTACGTGTACCTCAAGTTGAAGATGCCTGGCCCTAGAGGCGTGATCACAGTCACTGGAAATCGGCAGAGAGCGGAAGAGTGCCTCCAGAAGGGCTCAAAGATTGCCGATGAATAGATGGAGCAGTAGAAATGCAAGAATACCAGAAGAATGCAGATCTGAGTGATTTGTTGCGTGCTAAGAAGCCTGCTTCAGAGTCCGCATTTCAGTCGTCGGGTGAAACAAAGCCAGTTGACATTCACCTGACCGATCCCAATGCTGCTCCGACTCATATCTCAACAACACTCGACATCAAATAGGAAGAAGCGCTCATCCAGTTCCTCCATGAGAACTGGTACATCTTCGCATGGAAACCATCTGACATGCCGGGTGTACCCAAGGAACTGGCTGAGCATCGTTGCGAGTCAACCCAAAAGCAAAATCCATTAAAGAGCATCTCCGTCGGTCCGCCGTGGAGAAGAGGAAGGCAATTAGCGAAGAAGTGGCTCGGCTTCTGGCAGCTGAGTTTATCTGCGAGATATACCACTCTAAGTGGCTCGCCAATGTTGTCATGGTCCCCAAGAAAGATGATTCACTTTGTATGTGTATCGATTTCAAACACATCAATCGGGCATGCCCGAAAGATCATTTCCCTCTCCCCCGCATCGACCAAATTGTCGACTCGACTGTGGGATGTGAGTGTTTGTCCTTTTTGGACGCATATTCCGGGTACCATCAGATCCGACTGTATTGGCCCGACGAAATAAAAACAACCTTCATCACCCCATTCGGGTGTTTTTGCTATGTTACCATGCCTTTTGGTCTCAAGAATGCTGGCGCGACATTCATGCGCATGATTCAGAAGTGCCTGCTCACTCAAATCAGTCGGAATGTGGAAGCATACATGGATGACATCATGGTCAAGTCACGTAAAGGTTCCGACCTACTGACTGACCTCGCTGAAACCTTTGCCAACTTGAGAATATATGATATCAAGCTCAACCCGTCAAAGTGCACATTCGGAGTCCCAGGTGGAAAGTTACTCGGTTTCCTCGTTTCTGAACGAGGGATCGACGCAAACCCGGAAAAGGTTGGAGCAATCCTCCAAATGAAACGCCCTGTGCGTGTGCACGATGTTCAGAAGCTTACTAGTTGTTTGGCCGCATTGAGTCGATTCATCTCTCGTCTCGGTGAAAAGGCATTGCCTCTTTACCGACTGATGAAAAAGTCTGACAAGTTCGAGTGGACTCCTGAAGCCGAAGCAGCGTTTGTAGAGCTCAAAGCCCTACTTTCCACCCAGTCGGTGCTTGCTGCCCCAATCAGCAAGGAGCCTCTACTACTGTATATTGTAGCCACTAGATAAGTTGTCAGCACAGTGCTCACGGTCGAGCGGGAAGAAGAAGGCAAAGCCTACAAAGTTCAACGCCCAGTGTACTATATTTTTGAAGTCTTGACTCCGTCCAAGCAAAGGTATCCGCATTACAAGAAGCTTGTTTATGGAATTTACTTGACCACGAAGAAAGTTGCACACTACTTCTCAGACCACTCGGTTTCAGTCGTTAGCGATGCTCCATTATCAGAAATTCTGAACAATAGGGATGCAACTGGTCGAGTGGCAAAGTGGGCGATTGAACTCCTTCCGCCAGATATCAAGTTCGAGGCAAATAAAGTAATCAAGTCCCAAGCAATAGCAGATTTCCTCGCCGAGTGGATTGAATAGCAGCAACCGACTCAGATTCACTCAGAGCATTGGACTATGTTCTTTGACGGGTCCAAGATGTTGAATGGCTCTGGAGCTGGAGTAGTCCTGGTATCTCCCAGAGGTGACAAGCGCATCTTCGTTCTCCAAATTCACTTTGATTCTTCAAACAACAAAGCTGAGTATGAGGCACTTTTGTATGGGTTGCATATGGCCATCTCACTCCGCGTCTGTCGCCTGATGGTCTACGGCGACTCAGATTTGGTGGTCAACCAACTGATGAAGGAATGGGATATCAGGAGTCCAGCAATGACTGGTTATTACAATGCAGTAAGAAAGCTAGAGAAGAAGTTCGTGGGGTTAGAGCTCCACCACATACCACGAATCAAGAATCAAGCTGTTGATGATCTGGAAAAGCTAGGTTCCACTTGGAAACCTATACCCAGCAATGTGTTCTTGGAGCATCTCCATACCACATAAGTCCAAGAAGATCCTTTCACAGAGGAGCCCCCGCAACCTAAAAGTTCAACCGATCCGACTGAGATTGAAGTCCCGGCCGTAGTCGACCTAATCATGGAAGTTTTGGTAATCACCCCTGACTGGACGGTACCGTATATTGCGTATCTGCTCAGGAAGGAGCTTCCGAAGGATGAAGATGAGGCCCGTCAGATTGTTTGTCGATCCAAAGCCTTCACGGTGATTGGTGGTCAGATTTACAGAGAAAGTGTCACTGGGGTTGCTCAGCATTGTATCTCCCCAGAAGAAGGTCGAATGATCTTAAATGAGATCCACTCGGGGACATGTGGTCACCATGCGTCCTCTCGGGCCATCGTGTCCAAAGCATACCGAGCAGGATTCTACTAGCCGCGTGCAAATAAGATGGCAAAAGATATAGTCGACAAGTGCGAAGGCTCCCAGTTCTATTCAAACATGTCTCACAAGCCTGCATCTGCCTTGAAGACTATTCCACTCGTCTGGCCGTTTGAAGTTTGGGGGTTGGATATGGTTGGACCCTTAAAGACCGGCAGAAGTGGTTTCACTCATTTGCTCGTGGCAGTCGACAAATTCACCAAGTGGATCGAAGCCAAGCCTATCAAGAACCTTGATTCAAGAACTGTCATCAGTTTCATCAGAGAGCTGATACTCAGATATGGAGTCTGTCGGTGTCAAACCGGCGGATCTCGGGTAGGGGGTCCCGAACTGTACGTCTAAGGCAGATGGTAACAGGAGGCGGGGGACACAATGTTTACCCAGGTTCGGGCCCTCTCGATGGAGGTAATACCCTACTTCCTACTTGATTGGTCTTGATGATATGAGTATTACAAGAATTGGTCTACCACGAGGTCGAAGAGGCTAAACCCTAGAAGCTAGCCTATGGTTATGATTATTGTTGTTCTACGGACTAAACCCTCCGGTTTATATAGACACCAGAGGGGGCTAGGGTTACACAGAGTCGGTTACAAGGGAGGAGATCTACAGATCCGAATTGCCAAGCTTGCCTTCCACGCCAAGGAGAGTCCCACCCGGACACGGGACGAAGTCTTCAATCTTGTATCTTCATAGTCCAACAGTCCGGCCAAAGTATATAGTCCGGCTGTCCGAGGACCCCCTAGTCCAGGACTCCCTCAGTAGCCCCTGAACCAGGCTTCAATGACGATGAGTCTGGCGCGCAGATTGTCTTCGGCATTGCAAGGCGGATTCCTCCTCCGAATACTCCATAGAAGATTTTGAACACAAGGATAGTGTCCGGCTCTGCAAAACAAAATTCCACATACCACCGTAGAGAGTATAATATTCCACAAGTCTAATCTGCTGACAAGTTTCATAGCGTGACATCACGCCACGGCCCGGTCATTATTCGAACCGTTTTTCCCAACCAGCTACTGCACAAATTGCAAAGCGGTTTTCTTGGCACGTCTTGTCGAAGCAGAGATCGTGTCCCCTTATTACGGGATTCTCATCAATACGGGTGTGGGTAACCCAACCGTGCCATCAATCACGGCGCTTGGGGAATAAGCGAGTTTACCGGGCAAGTGGGGAGGCACAGAATCCCTACTGCCTTTATAAGGGGATAAGGACTCCCTTTCGCACCCACGCTTTCTTCTTCCCGATCCATTCCCCTTTGCTCGAGCTCCAGCGCCCAAGCGCTCATCTTCTCCGCCCACAAAGGCCTTCCGAAAATGTCCGGATCCGAAGCAGAAGGCAAGTGGATGGCCTCTACCGTCCGGGAGAAGGATATCAAAAAGCTTCGGGAGGCCGGGTATCTGGCCAAGAAAATCTGCCACCGTCTTCCGACAACGGGACATATCGTCCCTACTCCGGAACCCCACGAGAGGGTTCTATTCCTCCCTCACTTTGTCCGCGGGCTAGGGATTCCCCTCCACCCATTCATTTGCGGCATCATGTATTATTACGGGATCGATCTTCACGATCTGTCCCCCAATTCCTTCCTCAACATCTCGACATTCATCGTCGTGTGCGAGGCTTTTCTCCGCATCTCGCCACATTTCGGCTTATGGCTGAAGACTTTTAATGTGAAGCCCAAGGTAGTGGCCGGCGAGCACGCCGAGTGCGGGAGTGCTATGGTGAGCATGATGCCCAACGTCACATGGCCAACAGGCACCTTTAATGATTCCGTCAAGGAGTGGCAACAGGAGTGGTTTTACATCACCGAGCCGCGCGGCACGGAATGGGCCGCTACTCCCGAGTTTCGATCCGGAGCCCCTCTGCGGCTTACATCCTGGGTCAAGAAGGGCCTGAACTGGTCTTCGTTCGACGAACTGTCAGTGCTCCAGATGTGCGTTAAGGATATGGAAGACAAGAAAATCAAGCTTGTCAATGTAGTCCAGGTGATGTTAGTTCGCCGGATCATGCCTTGTCAACACCGGACTTGCAATCTATGGGAATTTGATCCGGCCAAGCACCAAACCCTGCGAGAGCTTTTTGGTTCCTCGCACAAAGACATCTAGAAGGTGCTTTTCAAGTCCGGCAAATCATGGCCGGACTCATCCGAGGACCACGGGTACCAACTGTCCCGCCCTGCAAGCTCGGTAAGTCATCATACTTTTTATCCGCATAACCCAAAGGAAACGCTTAACGTGTTTTCCACAACTCTCCTAGGGCTGGACGAAGAAGGCGGAGCGGATCCATTGTCCGGCCCCGCTGCCCAAAGAACCGGCCGTCCCACTTCTGATGAAGATGCTGGTCCCGGCGCCTTACAAGGTGCCGAAGAAGACGGCCGAGAAGGAGGCCAAAAAGACCCAGGGCGGCCTTCATCACCGCGACACTTCGGACACAATATCTGAAGGCTCTAATGCCCGTTCCGCCTCCGAAGAGGACGAGGAGGAGGAAGATGAATCCCCCGCGGGGGGGAGAAAGAAGAGGACGGCCTCCGCACACTTGGAGGCCGAGTCGCCTAAAAGGGGAAAAGCTCCTCTTCCGGAGGAGTCTACTGCCGCCGCCGACAGTGGCCCGGCGTGGGATCCCAGGGCCTAGCCCCTGGTGAACTCGTGAGTATATAAAGTCCGAGTAGGTTTATGCCTCCAGACTCATCATGGCATAATATTTTAACCTGGGCCATATTTTTTGTAGTCCTGCGAGGTCCCGTACCAAACAATCCTCATCAGAGGATTCGCTGAGCTCGGATGCTATGGAGAACGGGACGCCCCCGAAGGCCCCTTCCCCCAAACAGGTGAATAACACCGAGGCTTCATCCCAGAAGGACCCCGGCCTAGGAGGAGAGGAAAAGACCGTGAAGGCGGTGCCTGAAGGTCAAACTTCAGGGGCCGGACACATGGGGGAGAAGATTCCCATGGGAGCTGACGGCGGGGCCCATCTTGAATTCGGCTCCCAGCCGGATGCAATTCCAGAGACCAATATGGCTCCAGAATCAAGAAGGCAGCCTCCCTCAGCTGGGGGGGCGTGCCAGTTCCACCGGCAACCTCTGTCCAACCAGAGGTGTCGGATGCTTTGTTGGTGGCGCTGAAGAGCGCCTCCATCGTCGATGAACACCGTGCCCTTATGGGTGCGGTGTTTGAGAAGATTCAGTCTGCTGCGAGTGGACTGAATGAAGCCTGTATTAGCCTTATAAAAGGTTTTGAGGTATGTTTTATGAGGTTTCGAAGAGTGTCATGGTATGCATAGTAGCCCCTGATACACTGTTCGGTGAAAGAAAGAACCGGACAGAGGATCGAATTTATGTTCGCAGGAAGACTCATGTGATGACATCTATCTCTCTTCTTTTATAAGCAGGCGTCTGTAGCGGCTGCTGCCTCTCATACTGTGGAGATCTCCGGGCTGAATCAAATTCTGGAGCGGGCCAAAGAAGAACTTGGCCAGTTGAAAATGCAGTTGGGAGATAAACAAGGTATGTGCAGGTCTTGTTCGCGTTTATTGCGAATGAATTTTCAGTATGATAAAATATGTTTCATGATTTGCGCTAGGGATGATGACCGAAGTCGAGGCTCTTAAGAAGGTTGTGGCCGAGGCCGAGAAAAAGGCAGCCCTAGAGCAGGCTCTTCGTGAGAAGCACGAGGCCAGGGTTATTGAAGCTAAGCAGGAGCTTCAAGAGGCCGTGAAGAAGTGCGAGACTTTGGAGCAGAGTTTAACGGAGAAAGAATCCGAACTCACCAAGGCTCATCAGGCCACGAGCGATGCCCGGGGGGAAGCCCAAAGCGCCCTGCAGGAGATCCAAGAGGCGAGGAAGATCGCGGCGGGTAAGGCTTTTTTCCATGTAAAGCAAGTATTTGAGGAGAAAATTATGTTTCTAATTTTGAATTCGGATTTCTCAGGGGTATTTGCCGAGCTGCCCCGTAGCATATCGGATGCCGCCAATTCTACCGAGCTGAAGAAAGGAACACTGCGGATAAGCTCTTCTGGTCGCAGTATTTGGCACCGAATTATCCGGTGCCTCTTGTCGATACTCTGAAACAGCTGATCGAACTGCATAATGCGGCAGAACTAGCCATGAAGGATTTGATTATCCGGCTATGGCCCGCCGAGCCGATTCCAAGCAGCTACTTCGGGCTCGTGAAGCGGCTTGTGAGTGCCTGCCCTCGACTTGATGTCATCAAGCGGTCGGTCTGTATAGAGGGTGCGCGAATGGCCTTCGCCCGCGCAAAGGTGCACTGGGGAAAGATGGATGTTGAAAAGCTGATGACCGAAGGACCGCCAGAAGGGAAGGAGCACCGCAAGCCCGAATTATATTATGAGAGTGTCCTGAAAGTATCCTACCTTGCAGCGGAGCTATGCACCAAGGACATTATATTTCCATGAATGCAAATCATGTTGTCCTTTGTAATGTTTGAACAAGGCCATTTATATTATTTATTGCCTGTTATATAAAAGTTTATCCTCCTGCGCGGCCGTTTTATATATTAATCCTGAGAGTTGGCCAGTCGTCGGCTTCTGCCCCCACGTAAGAAGTACGGGGGTATTCGGGATAAACCTGATCACTCTTTATACCAGTTTTGGGTCCTTCGAAGGAGGTGTTCAGCACAACGAACCAGGCAATCGGACTATAGGGCTTTATCGCTCTCACTTGGCCATAGGAGCTTTAGGAAGGTAGGCGCAGCCCCTAGTGTTCGGAAGACCGCACGAGGGGCTCTATAAGCACCTAATCGGAAGAAGAACCGATCCATCGCACGCTGCATTGGTTATGGCATTATGCGGGAGAAATCCTTAAAGATTTTACAACCTCTCGAACAACTGACCAGCTCTCGCCGTATCATGACAGTCAGTTTTCGGCTTTCTCTACTGAGGTGCTCGTTCGGAAGAACCGGGACACAATCGCAGTAGTTCTCCCAGTGCTACCTTAGCCGATATAGCGGAACGTAAGGTACCAAAACATGGGAGCTGGGCAAACCCAACTATTGACCCAAGACATGATTCGGAGTTGATGCATATAATGCTATAAGTTCGGGGTGCCGAACTTCCGTGAAGCTGTTTGGACTTTATTGTCGTATTATGGGTAAAACGAAGACCCTGGCATATTTGAAGGCATATCGTGGTGTACGGATGCCACTTGACAAAAGAATTTTAATAAGAAATAACAGCAGATAAGCGTCATATGAATCCACATGTTGTATTTGAATAGTACGTCGATGCGTATGAGTACAGGTAATGTGATAAAAAAGAAATATGACTGTGGAACCTGCTGAGACCAGGGGGAAGAAGCTGTGCGCGGATCCGGAGTATGGTCGGATGGTCATCGCGGGGAATATCTAAGGATTCCCTTGCGCATTCGAGCTGCCTCCATATCGCCCATCCTGGTCGGCGCAAAGGTGAACTTGCAAAGGAAATGTAAGAAATGTTTGTGTGCCGGAGAGCGGTTGAGCCGCTGAGTGCGGCCTGTCCTGGCCTTCGCCGGAGTGTTTAATTGAGCTCTGGACGAGCCGGGCTATCCCGCCACGAAGTAGTTTGGAGTCCTTTGACGGTGTCCGGGAGCCTGGCCGTCGACTCGAGGTTCGGCTGCAAGGTGTTGCTCGTTGCTTCTGCTGTTAAGGCAGCGGTGTACTCATTGGTGCCGAAGGAAACTTCGGCCGTGCCATTAACCGTGATGACGCCGCGTGGACCGGGCATCTTGAGCTTACGGTAGGCATATTGTGGCACCGCGTTGAATCGAGCGAACGTAGTTCGTCCGAGCAGTGCCTGATAATCACTGCGGAAAGGAATGATTTCGAAGATTAACTCTTCGGTACGGTAATTGTCTGGTGATCCGAAGACTACCTCAAGGGCGATGGAGCCTGTACAGCTGGCTTCCACACCTGGTATAATGCCGCTGAAAGTGGTTTTAGTGGGTGTAACCAAATGATCAATGCCCATCTTACACACTGTGTCCTGGTAAAGCAGATTTAGACTGCTGCCTCCGTCCATAAGGACTCGTGTGAGGTGGAACCCGTCAATTATTGGGTCGATGACTAGTGCGGCTGGATTGCCCTGATTGGCGTTAGCCGGACGATCCGTGCGGTTGAAGGTTACCGGCCCTAGTTTATATTGTGGGACGACTAGTTCCGTTAAGTCAGCATCCCTAAGGGTGCGCATCCAGTCCGGATTGGGAATGTGGGTGTTGTTTACCACGTTCACCATTTGGATTTGCGGGGGAAATTTCTTTTGCCCTCCTGTGCTTGGTGGTCTGGGCTCTTCGTCGCCATCATCGCTTTGAGACCCCCCATCTTTGTTTTTGGCGCCTGCCCTGCCGGCTTGTTTGAAGACCCAGCATTCTCTGTTGGTATGGGTGGCTGGCATTCCTGGGGTGCCATGAATTTGGCATTGGCGGTCGAGTATGCGGTCCAGACTGGATGGACCCAAATTGTTATTTTTGAGTGGCCCTTTCCGCTGACCGGACTTAGAGCCACTAAATCCGGCATTAACTGTCGTGTCTTCGGCGTTTTCACCATATTTGCGGCGCTTGTGTTTGTTGCGTCGGGGTTTGTCGTTGCTATCTCTGGCCTCTGATGTGCCAGGTTTGCTTGCCGTCTTGTTGCTACGGGCCAACCAGCTATCTTCGCCCGTGCAAAAGCGGGTCATAAGTGTGGTGAGGGCTGCCATGGATTTTGGCTTCTCTTGGCCGAGATGTCGAGCAAGCCACTCGTCACGGATGTTATGTTTAAAGGCTGCTAGGGCTTCGGCACCCGGACAGTCGACAATTTGGTTCTTTTAGTTAGGAACCGAGTCCAGAATTTCCTGGCTGACTCTCCGGGCTGTTGTGCTATGTGACTTAAATCGTCAGCATCCGGTGGTCGCACATAAGTGCCCTGGAAATTGTCCAAGAATGCGTCTGCCAGGTTCTTCCAACTTCCGATGGAGTTTGCCGGCAAGCTATTCAGCCAATGCCGAGCCGGCCCTTTGAGTTTTAGCGGGAGATACTTGATGGCGTGTAGATCATCCCCGCGGGCCATGTGAATGTGGAGGAAGAAGTCCTCTATCCATACCGCGGGGTCTGTAGTACCATCATATGATTCAATGTTTACGGGTTTAAACCCTTCTGGGAATTCATGATACATTACTTCATCGGTGAAGCATGGGGGGTGTGCAGCGCCTCTGTGTCGGGCTATATCACGATGCAGTTCAAACGAGTCTTGTCTGCTGTATTCGGCCCGGCCGGATTTGTTAGTATATCTAGCGCGACGGTCGTCGTGAGGCGTTGGGGGGCGCTCTCGTGATCCGTAGATTGATCTTTTATGTCCTGCTTTATTTTCCAATACGTCTCGCAGGTCCTGCGTGTTGCCCTGGCCTTGGTATTTTTGTTTGACAGGCGACGGGGTGCGGGCTGGTCTTCGGGCTGATATGCCACTCTGTCTCGGCCACGAGGTGGCCGATCAGCCGCGCCGTATGCTGGTAGTGTAGGTTTTACTGCTTCCTCCTCGAGTTGGGGTAGTAACCTGTGCTTTGGGTAACTCTTGGTTGGGCGTTCGAGTTCGTATTCCTCAGCCGCCAGGACCTCGGTCCATCTATCTGCTAGCAGATCTTGGTCAGCTTGAAGCTGCTGCTGCTTTTTCTTCAGGCTTTTTGTTGTGGCCATAAGTCGGCGCTTAAAGCGCTCCTGTTCGACGGGAACCTCAGGCGTGATAAATTCTTCGTCGCCGAGGCTCACCTCGTCTTCGGAGAGGGACATGTAATTGTCATCCTCAGATTCTCCGCCAGCTGCCTATTCCTTAGGGCTAGCTTGCCCGTCCTCTTGCTCTAAGCCTGGCTGGAGGGGCTTGTTTTCATCTTCGTCATTATCTGCAGCGTTATTGTCTCTTGTGCCGGTATCGCTGCTTTTGCTATGGCGGGGCTTAGAGCGGTGCCGCTGACGCCGGTGCTTGGGTTGCTTCCCGGAGGGATTATCCTCCGTTGCCTTATCGCCATCGCCTTCTTTGGGGGTGTCCACCATGTATATATCATATGATGAGGTGGCAGTCCAGCGCCCTATGGGCGATGGTTCCTGTTCGTCTCCTGCATCGTCGTCCATACCGCCGATGTCTTCAGAGCCGAAATCAAGCATGTCGGTTGAGTCGTCGACAGTGGCTATTAAGTGGGTGGTGGGTGGGGAACGAATTTCTTCGTCGTCCGCTTCCCACTCGAGCCGGACATAGTTCGGCCAAGGGTCTCCTGACAAGGAGAGAGACCTCAATGAATTTAGCACGTCGCCCAGGGGCGAGTGCTGAAAGATATCCACGGAGGAAAACTCCATGATCCGTGCCCAATCAGATTCGATAGGCACGGATGCAGGCGGTTCTGAGCCTGTGGCTGGGGACGAATCCAAGTGTCCGGTAACACAGGTCTCATAGGAGGTGAAGTCAGCATTCGGCTCTATCACCGATGCGTGCGCAGCCTCCGTGGCGGGGTCTATCCACCCGTCCTCGGACGGCACGATCTGCTCCAGATTGAGGGCCGGAGTAGCTGCAGGTGTGATCTCCCGAACACTGTCCGATGGCAGAGCTAAGTCATGCTCGTCGTGACTATGCGGCGCACCTGACATGGGCTCGAATCCGTCAAAGATCAAGTCTCCGCGGATGTCGGCAGTATAGTTCAAGTTTCCAAACCTGACCTGATGGCCAGGGCGTAGCTCTCGATCTGCTCCAGATGGCCAAGCGAGTTGGCCCGCAGTACGAAGCCGCCGAATACGAAGATCTGTCCGGGGAGGAGAGCCTCGCCCTGGATCGCATCGTTGTCGATGATCGAAGGAGCCATCAAGCCTTTATCGCGACGGCACAGTGGAACTCTCAATGAAAGAACCAATGTCGGTGTCAAAACCGGCGGATCTCGGGTAGGGGGTCCCGAACTGTACGTCTAAGGCGGATGTTAACAGGAGGCAGGGGACACAATGTTTACCCAGGTTCGGGCCCTCTCGATGGAGGTAATACCCTACTTCCTGCTTGATTGATCTTGATGATATGAGTATTACAAGAGTTGATCTACCACGAGATCGAAGAGGCTAAACCCTAGAAGCTAGCATATGGTTATGATTGTTGTTGTTCTACGGACTAAACCCTCCAGTTTATATAGACACCAGAGGGGGCTAGGGTTACACAGAGTCGGTTACAAGGGAGGAGATCTACAGATCTGAATTGCCAAGCTTGCCTTCCACACCAAGGAGAGTCCCACCCGGACACGGGACGAAGTCTTCAATCTTGTATCTTCATAGTCCAACAGTCCGGCCAAAGTATATAGTCCGGCTGTCCGGGGACCCCCTAGTCCAGGACTCCCTCAGAGTCCCTCACAACATTATCACAGATAACGGCTCCAACTTTGATTTTGATGAGTTCAGAGCGTTTTGTGCTTCCCAAGGCAGTCGGGTCGATTATGCATTTGTCGCACACCCATAGTAGAATGGGCAAGCAGAAAGGGCGAATGGTTTGATCCTTCAAGGGCTGAAACCCTGACTGATGCGCGATCTCAAGCATGCTGCTAGAGCCTGGGTGACAGAATTACCATCTGTCCTATGGGGACTGAGAACAACTCCCAACCGGTTGACTTACCGAACCCCTTTCTTCATGGTGTATGGCGCTGAAGATGTGCTTCCGAGTAACTTGCTGCACAACGCCCCCGAGTGGAACTTTTCTCAGACACTGAAGCAGAACAGGTACGCCAAGATGTAGTTGATCTCTTGGAGGAAGAACGTGAGATGGCTCTGATCCAGTCGACCATCTATCAACAAGACTTGCATCGGTTCCATGCCCGAAACATCAGAGGTCGAGCATTCCTAGAAGGAGACCTTGTGCTCCGAGTGCATCAGAAACGACCTCACAAGCTCGCTCCGGCCTGGGAAGGTCCCTTCATCATCACCAAGGTGCTCCACAATGGGGCATATCACCTCTACAATGTAGCCAAGAAAGAAGATGAGCCACGCTCGTGGAATGCGGAGCTGCTCCGCCGTTTCTATACCTAAACACTCGGATCGACGAGTTGTAATAAGAATCTTTCAGTTTGCTTATCAAAGACAAGATTTTTGCAGTATCTTAATGATTGTTATCCCATAAACACATGTGTCCAAATCCCCCAGTGGGTGGCTTAGCCCCGAATCCGATTCGCCTAAGTTTCAAAAACACTCCGAGTGAAGAGCAACCCTCTCACTCGGGGGCTTATCTGCGAATCCGATTCGCCTAAGTTAAAAAACCACTCCGAGTGAAGAGCAACCCTCTCACTCGGGGGCTTAGCTATGAATCCGATTCGCCTAAGTTAAAAACCCACTCCGAGTGAAGAGCAACCCTCTCACTCAGGGGCTTAGTTGCGACCCCGTACTCGCCTAAGTTAAAAAACCACTCCGAGTGAAGAGCAGCCCTCTCACTCGGGGCTTAGCTGCGAACCCGTACTCGCCT
>NC_057811.1:387294272-387367373 GCF_018294505.1 Triticum aestivum | reverse complement strand
CGTACTCTCCTAAGTTACAAAACCACTCCGAGTGAAGAGCAATCCTCTCACTCGGGGGCTTAGCTGCGGCCCCGTACTCGCCTAAGTTTCAAAACCACTCCGAGTGAATAGCAACCCTCTCACTCGGGGGCTTAGCTGCGACCCCGTACTCGCCTAAGTTACAAAACACTCCGTGTGAAGAGCAACCCTCTCACTCGGGGGCTTAGCTGCGATCCCGTACTCGACTAAGTTACAAAAATACTTGGAGCTGCGTCACAAGTACAACGTCTGCTCCATCCCAATCCGCAAGGACGACGAGGTGCAGGTCGTATGCGGCACCTGGTGCTCATATCCGCGGCCCTCTTGTTGGAGCCGCGTCACAACTACAATGTCCGCTCCATCCCGATCCACAAGGACGAGGAGGTGCAGGTCATGTGCGTCACCTAGCGCTCATGTCCGCGGCCTTCTCATCGGAGCTGCGTCACAAGTACAACATCTATTCCGAGTGAAGAGATAAGAGATCTGAAAGTGGTAAGGACAAAGTAACCATATTCGAAGAAAAACCAAGTTCGGATAAATCCAGCAAGGTTCAGAACCATGAACAGGAGTACTCGGGCGTCAGGCCCGAAAGAGTTTAACAGTTACAAAATCACTCGGCATTCCGAGGCAAATAAAAGTAAGGCATTAAGTTTGTTCACTCGGCGGGAGGAGGGCTAGCAGGCTCGACGAACTCGTCCAGGTCGATTCCATTAGCAATACGAGTGGCAGCGTCGATGAAGGTCTCCATGAAGGACTGGAATTGAAGCTTCTTGGTATTGGCGACCTTGAGTGCAGCCAGCTTCTCTTTTCTAACTTCCTTGTAGTGGACGGAGACCAGAGACAGAGCCACATCAGCGCCACAACAAGTGGATGATTTCTTCCACGCCTGCACTCGACCAGGGATATCATTGAGTCAAGTCATCAGAGACTCGAGGTCGTTCTGGAACATCACACCTAGCCAGAGAACCGTGTCGATCTGCGACATCGCCACTTTCAGTCGAGCAAGGTAACCCATGACACTGGCGAGGCGAGATCCCAGTCGCACCACATTCATCGCAGTTTCGTCCTTGATGGGGGAGTTGATGGGGTCCAGATTCGTCTCAATCCACCCAGTCTCTTCCTCGAAGTTTTGGCAGAATTCTGCATGCACAGAGGAACAATGAGTCGACCGTCGTACAATGAGTCAGCAGTTTCAAAGCAGACAGATAAGGGAAAGTACCTTCGAGCATGAGGAACATCTTCTTGGCAAGGCCTCCCAGATAAGTCTCTAGTTCGTCCCTCCTCTGAGTGAGATCCGCAACTTTGTCAGTCAAGGCTACCTTGTCCTTCTTCAGCTGCATGACTTCCTTGTTTGCTTCACCAACGGCAGTCTTGAGCTTGGCATTTTCTTCTTCCAACTTGCCGACTGAAGCCAGCTTCTTGTCGGCAAGATCAATTTTCTCCCGCGCCGTCTTCTGAGCTGCTGCGAGGTCGAGGTCCTTCTACTCAGAACCTGCTTGATTTTGTCTAAAGAAATAACATTCTTCAGACGAGCTTGGAGTTGTCTGTTTTCACTATGCACATCTGTTTGAGTGGAGTCACTCGGTTCAAAAGGCAAAAAGAAAAGATGGCAGAGAAAACAGTCGACAAGTTGTTACCTCCCATGGCGGCTGCTTCATCCTTAGCTTTCTGCAAATTCTGCTTGGCCAGTTCCAGATCAAGGTTGAGCTGAATTTGTTTCTTCTCCAATTCAGCGAACTGGGCCCCGAGCTCACAAGATTTCTGCAATCAACAAATAAGGCACGTCAGTCGACAGAAACAAAGATCAATTGCTCCAGAGCGATGAGATACAAGTTCAAGTTATTACGACTAAAAAGAGTTCTAAGACTACCGTCGAATCAAGCATTCAATAGTAGTCTCGGGGACTACACCCAGTGGGTGCACGTGGCGTGCCCCCACTGGTTCGAATTCCCACTCGACACGGTCTGCCCAGTATGAGTGGAAGGAGCAAGAAAACGATAGTGTTTGGTCTCAGACCACCGTCGACTGTCCGTAGTCAACCGCGGTCTCGGGGACTACACCCAGTGGGTGCACTTGGCGTGCCCCCACTGGTCTGATTCCCACTCGACACGACCTATCCAGACCGGGTGGAAGTACTACAGGAAAAACATTCTACAAAGACCCCCGCCGAATCAAACATTCAACAGCGGTCTCGGGGACTACACCCAGTGGGTGCACTCTGCGTGCCCCCACTGACTCCAAAAGTACACTCGACGGCTAGTCGACTCGAGTGGAAGAACTATTCAACAAAAGTTAAAGCACCCAATGGGTGAACGGATGCAAGGTGCAGACTCATGATAGATGCACATTAAAGGTTTCAAAACGCTCATCCATGGACATATTATGAATAATAAAGCAGCAGTTTTCAAGTACCATATCCTAACAGAGCAAAGATCAAGTCGAAAGATCAGTCGGAAATCAACTCACCTGGACATTGGTTTGAAGAGCAGAGTTGGCGTCATACGCAGCCTTGCTAGCCTCATGCACCAGCTTCATTTGCTCCATCATAAGACCTGCTTGGCATATGGCTTCCTTAGCAGCGCTTACTTGGTCCTCTGGGACATGATGGGTAACAAAGAGTGGAGTTGATGGAACAATTGTGGCAGCCAGAGGAGCTGAAGTCTGGAGTTGCACAGTCAGAGCAGGAGCCTGAGCACTCGACGCTGAAGGACGATCAGTCGGCACAGGGTCGGCAAAAGAAACAGAAGCTCAAATCGGATCCCCGGATCATTGGGCGACTGGTTCTGCCGCTGGAGTCAAGTGAGATGCCTTGCTGGCAGGCACCTTCTTACTCGAAGTCCTGCCCTTTTCCCTGTGTTCTTCTATGGCATGTCTTCTTGGTCGTCGTCGTCATCTGGAAGATCAATAACATGTGGTGGCGCTGCAAAAGATTCAACCATAAGAGTTCAGTCGACCGCCAGCACAAGCGACAAAGTGAGGGCAAGATTGTAGAGTCATACCAGCTTTGGAAGTGGCCATGTCTACAGTCTCCTCGTCGTCCTGCTCCTTGTCAATATCCATGGACGTCCCGGAAGTAGCAGCGCTGAAAGGTTCCAAAATTCACTCGGACGGAACAAGCAAATAAATCGGCAAGATCGTAAAGCCAAAGAAAAGAGGCAAAACACATACGCAGAGGCAACAGGTACATCCACCTTAATCTTGGGCAAGGCCTTCCGAGGCTTCGAAAGGACAGTCTTGAGATGTTTCACAGCCTTCTCAGTCGGTTCTGGTGACGAAGTCCGAGTGCGCTTGGAGGAGCTGCCTTGTCACGCTCACCTGCAGGGTCGTGGGTCTGTTTAGATCGACGTTCTGAGCGGGGCAGCGAGTCGATTTCCTCACTACCACTCGAGTCGTCACTGCCATCATCTTCGTCATTTGGGGATTGCCAGTCGCCGCTCTCGTCTGTGCTCTCCTCTCCTTCCTGGAACTGCTCTCCGTTGGGCATCGAGTACATCTTGGTGTAAATCTGTGAGGCACAAGTCAACAAAAATCTGTCGGGTTCAAGAGCAACTGTGAATCAAAGCGAGAAAACACTGGAAATTTTAAGCTTTACCTCGTCTGGATCATGATTGGAGTCGAATGGCTGAACTCTCCTAGATCCCCTGGGGTTGTCCTTGTTTCCGGTGATGCTTCGCAGCCATTGAGCCACCGTCTCCTCGATGACCTCCTCTGGGTGGACCCGAGCGGTGTCTCCAGGGCCTGAATACATCCACATCGGGTGATCTCAGGCTTGGAGAGGCTGGATGCGTCGACTGAGAAACACCTCCAACAGATCCATGCCAGTCACCCCCTCCCGGACTAAATTGACGACCTGGTCGACTAAAAGATTCACCTCGCCTCTCTCCTCAGGGTCCACAGTCAGGGAAGAAGGTTGGCGGAGTCATTCCATAGTGAAAGGGGGAAGACCGGTCGACTGACCAGGAGTCGGGATAGCCTTGCAGTAGAACCAGGTCGACTGCCACCCTCGAACTGACTCGGGAAGGGTCATGGCAGGAAAAGTACTCCTACCTCTGGTCTGAATCCCTAAACCCCCACACATTTGAATCACATGCGTCTTTTCGTCAGTCGGATGGGCCTTCTTCACCGACTGAGATCGACAAGTGAAGATGTGCTTGAACAGCCCCCAGTGCGGCTGGCAGCCCAAGAAGTTCTCACACATCGAGATGAAAACAGCAAGATAAGTGATGGTGTTCGGAGGGAAATGATAGATTTGGGCACCGAAGAAGTTCAAGAAACCCGTAAAGAATGGATGTGGAGGAAGGGAAAAACCTCGGTCGACATGGGTTGAAAGAATGGATGTGGAGGAAGGGAAAAACCTCGGCATCGAGATGAAAAGGAGGACACGCTCATCCTCGCGCGGCTGAGGTTCCGATTCCCCCTCCGGCAATCTCCAAGACTTGTCAGCAATCAGGCCATCCTCGACGAGCTTCTCCAGGGGTCGTCCCGCTCAACGGTGGAGCGGATCCAATCTCCCTGGATCCAGCCCGGCGGCAGACCGGACCGCGAGGAAGTCCCCCGAGCCGTCTTCTTGCCCTTTGTCGTCGTCGACTTCTTTGCGCACTCCAGGGAAGCCGTCTTGTCCTTTCCCATCATGGCGGAACGGCGGCGTCGAGAGTGGAGAAGGATGCAGTGGGAAGCAGAGGAAGAATGGAGAGGACGAGGTGCACTGTGCAAACGCATCGGCCTCGACGACCTTATATGGGCCCATTTCCGAGTGGCTGACCCATGGGCCTGAGCAATCCTGTCAAATCCCGCAACAGTCGCGCACCTGATACATGGCGAAAAAGGCGGCGCAAATATCGAGGCATCCCTATCCAACCACTTCGATTACAACGGCACATCCCGTCCCGCGCGCTTCCCCAAAATTTTGAATCCCGTGCGATCCGGGAACAGAAGAGCAACCAATCGCGTCGAAGATTTCGTACCATATCACACTCGAAGATTGTCAGTATAGTTCACTCGACAACGACCTCTGAATCGATCAAGGCGACTAAAACAAGGTTGAAGCTTCAGCATGATTCGCAGATTCCAGTGAAAAGCCTCCGAAGCATGGAATCGTGTCGGAATCAACTTCAACTCTCCTTTCACTCGGACCTCAATCCATTCGGGCGCTAATGACGATGCCATTAACCTAGGGTAGGGTCATAGGCCTGACCTAGACACCCTACCCAAGTCACTACCCTAAAGTCAAGAACATTCAATGTACAACAAAGGGTACCGACTGAAGTAACCTTGGAGTGCAATCCACTCGACCAATTATCTCACTCGGATACCCCAATTCCATTCGACCAAGAAGAAGACACTCGACCATACAAGAAACCACTCGGAGTATGGAAGGCCTAAAGCCACTCAAGACGGCAACAGTCAGGCGTTCACTTCGCAGTCTTTAAGATCATTCATAGCTCTTTATAGCTGGTGTTACCAGTAACGCCCTGTCTTAATGTACATTGAACCATGTGTAACGTGGGATGGCTGGGGTCCTAGCGCACTCTATATAAGCCACCCCCTCCTCTGGCACAAGGGTTCGCACCCCCTGTAACTCTCACGCATAATCCAGTCGACCAAGCCCCCGGGCACCGAGACGTAGGGCTATTACTTCCTCCGAGAAGGGCCTGACCTCGTAAACCTTGCGTGTACAACCTCACCGTAGCTACGATCTTGCCTCCTCCTACGTAACCCCTACTCTTACTGTCAGACTTACTCCCACGACACTCCCCCCATGGCGCGCCCCTCTTGGCCGGCCGCCTCCTCCTCCCCTCCTTTATATACGGGGGCAGGGGGAACCCCATAGCACATCAATTGTTCTCTTAGCCATGTGTGGTGCCCCCCTCCACAGTTTACTCCTCCGGTCATAGCGTCGTAGTGCTTAGGCGAAGCCTTGCGCAGAACACATCACCATCATCGTCACCACACCGTCATGCTGACGGAACTCTCCCTCGGCCCTCTGCTAGATCAAGAGTTCGAAGGACGTCATCGAGCTAAACGTGTGCTGAACTCGGAGGTGCCGTACGTTCAGTACTAGATCGGTTGGATCGTGAAGACATTCGACTACATCAACCGTGTTAACCTAACGCTTTCGCTTTCGGTCTACGAGGGTACGTGGACACACTCTACCCCTCTTGTTGCTATACATCTCCTAGATAGATCTTGCGTGATCGTAGGAAAAATTTTGAAATTACATGCTACGTTCCCCAACAGTGGCATCTGAGCCAGGTCTAAGCGTAGATGATATGCACGAGTAGAACACAAAGAGTTGTGGGCGATAATAGTCATACTGCTTACCACCAACGTCTTATTTTGATTCGGTGGTATTGTTGGATGAAGCGTCCCGGACCAACCTTACATGACCACGTTCATGAGACTGGTTCCACCGACAGACATGCAACTTGTTTTGCATAAAGGGGGCTGGCGGGTGTCTGTTTCTCCAACTTTAGTTGAATCGAATTTGACTACGGCCGGTCCTTGTTGAAGGTTAAAATAGCACACTTGATCAAAAATCATTGTGGTTTTGATGCGTAGGTAAGAACGGTTCTTGCTAGAAGCCCGTAGCAGCCACGTAAAAATTGCAACAACAAAGTAGAGGACGTCTAACTTGTTTTTACAGGGCATGTTGTGATGTGACATGGTCGGAGATATAAGTTGTTGTATGAGATGATCATGTGTTGTAAAAGTTATCGGCAACTGGCAGGAGCCTTATGGTTGTCGCTTTATTGGATGAAATGCAATCGCCATGTAATTGCTTTACCTTATCTCTAAGCGGTAGGGATAGTCGAAGAATAAATAGTTGGCAAGACGACAACGACGCTACGATGGAGATCAAGGTGTCAAGCCGGTGACGATGGAGATCGTGACGGTGCTTTGGAGATGGAGATCAAAGGCACAACATGATGATGGCCATATCATGTCACATATTTTGATTGCATGTGATGTTTATCTTTTATGCATCATATTTCGCTTAGTACGACGGTAGCATTATAAGATGATCCCTCACTAAATTTCAAGGTATAAGTGTTCTCCCTGAGTATGCACCGTTGCTACAGTTCGTCGTGCCGAGACACCACGTGATGATCGGGTGTGATAAGCTCTACGTTCACATACAACCGGTCCAAGCCAGTTTTGCACGTGCAGAATACTCGGGTTAAACTTGACGAGCCTAGCATATGCAGATATGGCCTCGGAACACTAAGGCCGAAAGGTCGAACGTGAATCATATAGTAGATATGATCAACATAGAGATGTTCACCATTGAAAACTACTCCATCTCACGTGATGATCGGACATGGTTTAGTTGATATGGATCACGTGATCATTTAGATGACTATAGGGATGTCTATCTAAGTGGGAGTTCTTAATTAATATGATTAATTGAACTTTAATTTATCATGAACTAAGTCCTGATAGTTTTTGCATATCTATGTTGTTGTAGATCAATGGCCCGTGCTACCGCTCCCTTGAATTTTAATGCGTTCCTAGAGAAAGCTAAGTTGAAAGATGATGGTTGCAACTACACGGACTGGGTCCGTAACTTGAGGATTATCCTCATTGCTGCACAGAAGAATTACATCCTGGAAGCACCGCTAGGTGCAAGGACCGCTGCAGGAGCAACTCCGGACGTTATGAACGTGTGGCAGACTAAAGCTGGTGACTACTCGATAGTTCAGTGTACCATGCTTTACGGCTTAGAATCGGGACTTCAAAGACGTTTTGAACGTCATGGAGCATATGAGATGTTCCAAGAGTTGAAGTTAATATTTCAAGCAAATGCCCGAGTTGAGAGATATGAAGTCTCCAACAAGTTCTATAGCTGCAAGATGGAGAAGAATAGTTCTGTCAGTGAACACATACTCAGGATGTCTGGGTACCATAACCACTTGACTCGGCTGGGAGTTAATCTTCCTAATGATAGTGTCATTGACAGAGTTCTTGAATCACTGCCACGAAGCTATAAAGGCTTCGTGATGGACTATAATATGCAAGGGATGGAAAAGACAATTCCCGAGCTCTTCGCGATGCTTAAGGCTGCGGAGGTAGAAATCAAGAAGGAGCAT
This sequence comes from Triticum aestivum, assembly GCF_018294505.1. Taxonomy (NCBI): domain Eukaryota; kingdom Viridiplantae; phylum Streptophyta; class Magnoliopsida; order Poales; family Poaceae; genus Triticum; species Triticum aestivum. The sequence goes on along the minus strand of NC_057811.1, from coordinate 387,359,268 downwards.
CAAGTGTTGATGGTTAACAAGACCACTAGTTCCAAGAAAAAGGGCAAAGGGAAGAAGGGGAACTTCAAGAAGTATAGCAAGCAAGTTGCTGCTCAAGGGAAGAATACCAAGTCTGGACCTAAGCCTGAAACTGAGTGCTTCTAGTACAAAGGGACTGGTCACTGGAAGCGAAACTGCCCCAAGTATTTTGCGGATAAGAAGGATGGCAAAGTGAAAGGTATATTTGATATACATGTTATTGATGTGTACCTTACTAATGCTCGTAGTAGCTCCTGGGTATTTGATGCTGGTTCTGTTGCTCATATTTGCAACTAGAAACAGGGGCTACGGATTAAACGAAGAATGGCTAAGTACGAGGTGGCAATGCGCGTCGGAAATGGTTCCAAGGTCGATGTGATCGCCATCGGCACGCTACCTCTACATCTACCTTCGGGATTAGTAATAGACCTGGATAATTGTTATTTGGTGCTAGTGTTGAGCATGAACATTATATGTGGATCTTGTTTGATACGAGACACTTATTCATTTAAATCAGAGAATAATGGTTGTTCTATTTATATGAGTAATATCTTTTATGGTCATGCACCCTTGATGAATGGTCTATTTTTGTTGAACCTCGGTCGTAGTGATACACATATTCATAATATCAAAGCCCAAAGATGCAAAGTTAATAATGATAGTGCAACTTATTTGTGGCACTGCTGTTTAGGTCATATTGGTGTAAACCGCATGAAGAAACTCCATGCTGATGTTCTTTTGGAATCACTTGATTATGAATCACTTGATGCTTGCGAACCATGCCTCATGGGCAAGAAGACTAAGACTCCGTTCTCCGGAACAATGGAGCGAGCCACTGACTTATTGGAAATAATACATACTGATGTAGCGGTCCGATGAGTGTTGAGGCTCGCGGCGGGTGTCGTTATTTTCTGACCTTCATAGATGATTTGAGCAGCTATGGGTATATCTACTTAATGAAACATAAGTCTGAAACATTTGAAAAGTTCAAAGAATTTCATAGTGAACTAGAAAATCATCGTAACAAGAAAATAAAGTTTCTACGATCCAATCGTGGACGTGAATATTTGAGTTATGAGTTTGGTCTTCATTTGAAATAATGTGGAATAGTTTCACAACTCACGCCACCTAGAACACCACAGCGTAATGGTCTGTCCGAACGTCATAATCGTACTTAGTAGATATGGTGTGATCTATGATGTCTCTTACCGATTTACCGCTATCGTTTTGGGGTTATGCTTTAGAGACGGCTGCATTCACATTAAATAGCGCATCACCTAAATCCTTTGAGATGACACCATATGAATTGTGGTTTGGCAAGAAACCTAAGCTGTCGTTTCTCAAACTTTGGGGCTGCGATGCTTACGTGAAAAAGCTTCAACCTGATAAGCTCGAACCCAAATCGAAGAAATGTGTCTTCATAGGATACCCAAAGGAAATTGTTGGGTACACCTTCTATCACAGATCCGAAGGCAAGATATTCGTTGCTAAGAATGGATCCTTTCTAGAAGAGGAGTTTCTCTCGAAAGAAGTGAGTGGGAGGAAAGTAGAACTTGATGAGGTAACTGTACCTTCTCCCGAATTGGAAAAGTAGGTCATCACAGAAATCAGTTCCAGTGATTCCTACACCGATTAGTGAGGAAGCTAATGATGATGATCATGAAACATCAGATCAAATTACTACTGAACCTCGTAGGTCAACCAGAGTATGGTCCGCACCAGAGTGGTACGGTAATCCTATTCTGGAAGTCATGTTATTAGACCATGACGAACCTATGAACTACGAGGAAGCGATGATGAGCCCAGATTCCGCGAAATGGCTTGAGGCCATGAAATCTGAGATGGGATCCATGTATGAGACCAAAGTGTGGACTTTGGTTGACTTGCCCGATGATCGGCAAGCCATAGAGAATAAATTGATCTTCAAGAAGAAGACTTACGCTGACGGTAATGTTACTACCTACAAAGCTCGACTTGTTGCGAAAGGTTTTCGACAAGTTCAAGGAGTTGACTACGATGAGACCTTTTCACCCGTAGTGATGCTTAAGTTTGTCTGAATCATGTTAGCAATTGCCGCATTTTATGATTATGAAATTTGGCAAATGGATGTCAAAACTGCATTCCTTAATGGATATCTTAAAGAAGAGCTGTATATGATGCAACCAGATGGTTTTGTCGATCCAAAAGGTGCTAACTAAGTGTGTAAGCTCCAGCGATCCATTTATGGACTGGTGCAAGCCTCTCGGAGTTGGAATATACGCTTTGATAGCGTGATCAAAGCATATGGTTTTATACAGACTTTTGGAGAAGCCTGTATTTACAAGAAAGTGAGTGGGAGCTCTTTAGCATTTCTGATATTATATGTGGATGACATATTGTTCATCGGAAATGATACTGAATTTCTGAATAGCATAAAAGGTTACTTGAATAAGAATTTTTCAATGAAAGACCTCGATGAGGCTGCTTATATATTAGGCATCAAGATATATAGAGATAGATCAAGACGCTTAATTGGACTTTCACAAAGCACATACCTTAATGGATTTCATAAAGAAGAGTTGTATATGATGCAACCAGAAGGTTTTTTTGATCCTAAAGGTGCTAACAAAGTGTGCAAGCTCCAGCGATCCATTTATGGACTGGTGCAAGCATCTCGGAGTTGGAATATACGCTTTTATAGTGTAATCAAAGCATATGGTTTTATACAGACTTTTGGAGAAGCCTGTATTTACAAGAAAGTGAGTGGGAACTTTGTAGCATTTCTAATATTATATGTGGATGACATATTGTTGATTGGAAATAATACAGAATTTCTGGATAGCATAAACGGATACTTGAATAAGAATGTTTCAATGAATGACCTCGGTGAAGCTGCTTATATATTGGGCATCAAGATCTATATAGATAGATCAAGACGCTTAATTGGACTTTCACAAAGCACATACCTTGATAAAGTTTTGAAGAAGTTCAAAATGGATCAGTCAAAGAAAGGGTTCTTGCCTGTGTTACAAGGTGTCAAGTTGAGTCAGACTCAATGCCCGACCACTGTAGAAGATAGAGAGAAAATGAAAGTCATTCCCTATGCCTCAGCCATAGGTTCTATCATGTATGCAATGCTGTGTACCAGACCTGATGTGTGCCTTGCTATAAGTTTAGTAGGGAGGTACCAAAGTAATCCAGGAGTGGATCACTGGACAGCCATCAAGAACATCCTGAAATACCTGAAAATGACTAAGGATATGTTTCTCGTTTATGGAGGTGACAAAGAGCTTGTCGTAAATGGTTACGTCGATGCAAGCTTTGACACTGATCCGGATGACTCTATGTCACAAACCGAATACATATTTATATTGAATGGTGGAGCTATCAGTTGGTGTAGTTCCAAGTAGAGCGTCGTGGCGGGATCTACGTGTGAAGCGGAGTACATAGCTGCTTCGGAAGCAGCAAATGAAGGAGTCTGGATGAAGGAGTTCATATCCGATCTAGGTGTAATACCTAGTGCATCGAGTCCAATGAAAATCTTTTGTGACAATACTGGAGCAATTACCTTGGCGAAGGAATCCAGATTTCACAAGAGAACCAAACACATCAAGAGACGCTTCAACTCCATCCGTGGTCAAGTCAAGGAGGGAGACATAGAGATTTGCAAGATACATACGGATCTGAATGTTGCAAACCCGTTGACTAAGCCTCTTCCACGAGCAAAACATGATCAGCGCCAAGACTCCATGGGTTGTTAGAATCATTACCATGTAATCTAGATTATTGACTCTAGTGCAAGTGGGAGCTGAAGGAAATATGCCCTAGAGGCAATAATAAAGATGTTATTTATATTTCATTATATCATGATAAATGTTTATTATTCATGCTAGAATTGTATTAACCGGAAACTTAGTACATGTGTGAATACATAGACAAAACAGAGTGTCCCTAGTATGCCTCTATTTGACTAGCACATTAATCAAAGATGGTTAATAAGTTTCTTGACCATAGACATGTGTTGTCATTTGATGAACGGGATCACATCATTAGAGAATGATGTGATGGACAAGACCCATCCGTTAGCTTAGCATATTGATCCTTAAGTTTTATTGCTATTGCTTTCTTCATGACTTATACATAATCCTCTGACTATGAGATTATGCAACTCCCGATTACCGGAGGAACACCTTGTGTGCTATCATATGTCACAACGTAACAGGGTGATTATAAAGATGCTCTACAGGTGTCTCCGAAGGTGTTTGTTGGGTTGGCATAGATCGAGATTAGGATTTATCACTCCGAGTATCGGAGAGGTATCTATGGGCCCTCTCGGTAATGCAAATCACTATAAGCCTTGCAAGCAATGTAACTAATGAGTTAGTTGCGGGATGGTGCATTACGGAACGAGTAAAGAGACTTGTCGGTAACGAGATTGAACTAGGTATAATGATACCGATGATCGAATCTCGGGAAAGTAACATACCGATGACAAAGGGAATAACGTATATTGTCATTGCGGTTTGACTGATAAAGATCTTCGTAGGATATGTAGGAACCAATATGAGCATCCAGGTTCCACTGTTGGTTATTGACCGGAGATGTGTCTCGGTCATGTCTACATAGTTCTCGAACCCGTAGGGTCCGCACGCTTAACGTTCGATGACGATTTGTATTATGAGTTATGTGTTTTGGTGACCTAAGTTTGTGCGAAGTCTAGGATGAGATCACGGACATGACGAGGAGTCTCAAAATGGTCGAGAGGTAAAGATTCATATATTGGAAGGTAGTATTTGGACATCGGAATGGTTTCGAGTGATTCGGGTATTTTACCGGAGTACCGAGGGGTTACTGGAACCCCCCGGGGAAGTATTGGGCCTACATGGGCCTTAGTGGAGAGGAGGGCCGCAAGGGGTGCCCCCCCATGGCAGTCCGAATTGGACTAGGGGAGGGGGGCGCCCCCCTTTCCCTATCCCTCCCCCTCTCCTTCCTTTTCCCCTTCGGTAAGAAAGGAAAAAGGGGGGCGAATCCTACTAGGAGTGGAGTCCTAGTAGGACTCCCCCCCATGGCGCACCCCTCTTGGCCGGCCGCCTCCTCCTCCCCTCCTTTATATACGGGGGCAGGGGGCACCCCATAGCACATCAATTGTTCCCTTAGCCGTGTGCGGTGCCCCCCTCCACAGTTTACTCCTCCGGTCATAGCGTTGTAGTGCTTAGGCGAAGCCCTATGCGGGTTACATCACCATCACCACGCTGTCGTGCTGACGGAACTCTCCCTCGACCCTCTACTGGATCAAGAGTTCGAGGGACGTCATCGAGTTGAACGTGTGCTGAACTCGGAGGTGTCGTACGTTCAGTACTAGATCGGTTGGATCGTGAAGACGTTCGACTACATCAACCGCGTTAACCAAACGCTTCCGCTTTCGGTCTACGAGGGTACGTGGACACACTCTCCCCCTCTTGTTGCTATGCATCTCCTAGATAGATCTTGCGTGATCGTAGGAAATGTTTTGAAATTACATGCTACGTTCCCCAACACGGGGGCCTAGCGTGCCCTAGTGTCTTATGCTCACCAGGTGGACCCCCTCCAGTAGTTATTTGCTCCAATATTTTTTATTTATTCCATAAAAAATCCTCATGAAGTTTCAGCTCATTTGGAGTTGTGCAGAATAGGTAGCCTGACATAGCTTTTTCAGGTCCAGATTTCCAGCTGCGGGAATTCTCCCTCTTTGTGTGAACCTTGCATATTATGAGAGAAAAGGCATTAGAATTACTCCAAAAAACATTATTATGCATAAAAACATTCTAAATAGTAGTAGGTAAACATGATGCAAAATGGACATGTCAGTATCTTCCATGCTAAGCGGGTTATTCTCATGATGGGTGTTTATTCACTCGTCCTTGCACGAGAGGGGTGGTAATAGGGATTCCTAGTCCCGAATTCAAAAATTGCAAATAATTAAACAAAACTCCCCCAGGACTGATGTTGGTATGGACGATACCTATGTATTTGGCTAGTCGTGGAGTGTGTTTGTTGGTGGAGGGGGAGTAAACCTTTACTTTTATCGCTTGGGAACCGCCAGTGATGTGTTTAGCATGGAAGATACTAATAGCGTTCGGTCATGACGTAAATAGGAAGGGTGCATTTCTCAAAATTTCATTTATCTCTGTTTTTAAAATCCGAGCTCTGGCACCGCTGCAAATCCTCGCTTCCCTCTGCGAAGGGACTATCTATTTACTTTTATGTTGAGTCATCACCTTCTCAAATAAGCGCCAGATATGAGAGCACTATTGTCATCCTCATGCATTGTGTATAGTTAATGTTGGATGCATCATGACTGGATCTTTTCTACCATGAATTACAATGTTTAGTCGCTTCTTGAACTTTGCAGGTGCTTTGCATTTATGTTTTGCGGTCTCAAAAAGGGCTAGCGAGATACCACTGTTGTCATATTGTATCACGATTGTTTTGACAAAGTGTTGGCATTTGAGATATCTTATTATTGCTCGCTAGTTGATTATGTCATTGATATGAGTTAATATGATTTTTAGGAGTTATTGCTGATATGGTTAGTCATGATCTTTGCTGAAAACCTGGGTGCTACTTAAGCTTATTTATGTAAACAAGAGCAAAAGAGTTCATAAAAAGTTTTCTTTTTCACTTTCAGTTTATCAACTCAATTGCTTGAGGACAAGCAAAGGTTTAAGCTTGGGGGAGTTGATACGTCTCCATCGTATCTACTTTTCCTAACGCTTTTCCTCTTGTTTTGGACTCTAATTTGCATAATTTGGATGAAACTAACCGGGACTGGCGCTGTTTTCAGCAAAACTACCATGGTGTTGTTTTGTGCAGAAATAAAAGTTATCGCATTGGGACGGAACTTTTTGGAGAATTATTTCAGAATAAAAGAAAAATACTGGAGCCAAGAACCACCGGAGGGGGGACCTGGGTGAGCACAACCCACCAGGGCCCCCCCTCCAGGCGCGCCCAGGTGGGTTGTGCCCATCTGGTGGCCCCGCAGACCCTGATTCCAACTCCATAAATACCTATTTTTCCAGAAAAAAATCAGGGAGGAAGAATTATCTCATTTCACGAAACAGAGCCGCCTCCACCTCCTGTTATTCATCGAGAGGCCAGATCTGGTGTTAGTTTGGGGCTCCGGAGAGGGGGGTCTTCGATCTTCGTCATCACCAACCCTCCTTCATCATGAATTCCATGATGCTCCCCACCGGGAGTGAGTAATTCCTTCGTAGGCTCGCTGATCGATGAGGAGTTGGATGAGATTCATCATGTAATCGAGTTAGTTTTGTGACGGCTTGATCCCTAGTATCCATTATGTTCTGAGATTGATGTTGATATGACTTTGCCATGCTTAATGCTTGTCACTTTGGGCCCGGGTGCCATGATTTCAGATATGAACCATTTATGTTATCAGCATTATATCTATGTTCTAGATCTGATCTTGCAAGTAATATTCACCTATTACGTGTTATGATCCATAAAGCCCGGAGTGATAGTATTCGGGATACTTTCCGGTGATGACCGTAGATTGAGGAGTTCATGTATTCAGTATGTGCTAATGCTTTGTTCTGGTTCTCTATTAAAAGGAGGCCGTAATATCCCTTAGTTTTCATATGGACCCCGCTGCCACGGGAGGGTAGCACAAAAGATGCCATGCAAGTTCTTTCCATAAGCACATATGACTATTTACAGAATACATGCCTACATTATATTTATGAACTAGAGCTAGTTTTGTATCGCCCTAGGTTATGACTGTTATATGATGAATATCATCCAACGAATCTACCGATCCAATGCCTACGAATTTCCTACATATTGATCTTGCTAAGTTACTACTGTTACTGTTACACTTGCTACAAAATCCTTGCTATCACTGTTACTATTACCACTGCTATCAAAACTATCATACTGCTTTTGCTACTGATCACTTTGCTGCAGATAATTAATCTCCAGGTGTGGTTGAATTGACAACACAGCTGCTAATACTTGCAAATATTCTTTGGCTCCCCATGTGTCGAATCAATAAATTTGGGTTGAATACTCTACCCTCGAAAACGGTTGTGATCCCCCATACTTGTGGGTTATCAGGGCGCGCCCCTAGGGCTTGTGGCCTCCTCGTAGGTCTTCTGGCCTCCTCCTGAAGCTTCCTAGGTTTCTTCTGGTCCAAGAAAAATCATCGTAAAGTTTTATTCCGTTTGATATTGATTTTCTATAAAGGGATTTTTATTTCTGTGCCCCTGGTTTGTTAGTTCTACTCATTCATCCCCACGCTCTTAACTTTTGCTCACTTTTCCCCACTCCCTTGCCCAAAACCCTCAGGACTGGTCACAGCGGATGTTGCCGTCGAGTCAATGGCTTGACCGTTAACTCTGACAAGTGGGGCCGCATAGGGTCGAGTCCACATTTTGACCGTTACGTGCTAACGAGTGGGGCCGCAAAACTGACACTCACTGTAACCTGAATCAGATCGAGTCGCTTCCGTGCCGCCCCCTCCGCCACCGTCGTGCCGCATCCCCCACCATCATGCCGCCTCCATCGCAGTCGTGCTGCCTCCACCGCATCTACCCTGTCTCCCCATCTAGGATTAGGAAGCGATGTCAGGGGAGCACCCCGTCCGGACCATCGACCATGGAGATGATTGGGTCGAATCAGAGGCGGATAATTCATGGATTCCACCTGGGTAAGCATCATTTTCCTCTCAAATTGATTAGGAGATCCGTAAATTAGGCTGTATTTGACCACCGTTGGCGTGAATTAGTGCAATTTTTCTGAAAATATTCGGCCTAACTGCGCCCTTTATTTCAATCGAATAGGGTTGATCATGCACTTGCTTTTCAGCTGGCGGTTAGAATGGAAACTAGCGAGTTGCGTGGAACAAAACCGTATATGATTTCTGGATTTTTCTATCCGAAAGTGGTAGAAACCAGCGTTTCGTTCACAGATTTCCGCGAGGCATTCTGTTTGAGTATCCATGGAGCCCTGCCGATGCTGTTGAACTAAGATATTTCGACAGTACCGAGCATAGATTTGTCCCATTAACTTGTGATGAGCATCTGGGATTACTATTTAGTTTGAATGCTGACAGCCGTTTCGGTAAAAATCCATATCGGTGTGCTTCAGGCACGCAAACAACATACCCCAAAGTGGAAGGGTGTTCAGACATCATCTGTCTCTGCTAATAGCAAGCGTCCTCGCACTCCTTGTAGATCGAGACCAAGTAAACCTAGTGGTTATGAAAGCCAGAACATGTCGGCTGCCGCTAATTCTGCCACTTCTCCTCTTCCTTCTGCACCTGATGTAGAAGTAGATGCAGAGCCTGACGAGGAAGTGCCTCGACATATGATGAGGATGAGATTCTATTCCCTGAACTGGTAGATACAATCAGTCATCAGGCAATGGAAGATGAATATCCAGAGGAGCCTAGCAGCCGTGCTAGATTTGATGACACTGGAGATGAAGAGAGGGAGGAGAACATCGACTCCTTAGTTTTACAAGAATATGATGGTGAGGACATGCCAACAATTGAGTGGAACAGGGAGAATCCTTAGCTTACTCCAGGAACCGTATTCGAATCGATGGTGGACTGACGTAATGCAGTGACTAGAAATTGCATTCTCACTGAAAACTCCTATGAGGTTGATAGGAGTGAGCCAGGAAGATTCACTGTTCATTGCCCTTATGATAGGTGTAGGTGGAGGTTCCATGCATCCACTATGCTAAAGAGCAAATTGATTCAGGTATTACAACTAAATCTTTTTTCAGATTATTTATCCATTCGATATTCAGATCATGTGTACTGTTTCTTAATTGTATTTGACATCATTTTCATTTTGTTTCAGATAAAAAACAACCCACACGGGCACACTTGCCCACCTGTAGGGGGAGGAGGAAAGGACAAATCAAAGCTTGCAAAGACTAGGTGGGTGGCAGATGCAATCTTGGATTGGGTGAGGGAAACACCAACAATTGGTCCAATAGCACTCCATGGGAAGCTATTTGAGAAGTACAAGATTAATGTACCTTACATGAGGATTTTCTATGCTAAGGAAAGGGCTCTTGATAGGATTAATGGTCCATGGAATGAGAGTTTTCAGTTGCTTTACACCTTCAAAGCTGAAGTGGAGACGGCTAGTCCAGGGAGTGATGTAGAGATTGACAAGCATATAGTTCAGTACAAATTAAAAGGGAAGACAGTGGAGAAGGAGTGCTTCAGGAGGGCTTTTGTTTGTTTCAAGGCTTGCTGGCAGGGGTTTCTAAATGGTTGTAGGCCCTATTTGGCTATCGACGCAACTGCTTTGAATGGAAGATGGAGAGGCCAGCTAGCAGCAGCTTCTGCAGTTGATGGACACAACTGGCTATTCCCAGTTGCATTTGGTGTGTTGGAGGCAGACTCCAAGGGGAGTTGGGTCTAGTTTCTGCAGCAGTTGTGCAACATAATAGGTACTCCCTCGGGTTTAGTTATACACACAGATGCTTGCAAGGGTTTAGAGAGTGCAGTAGAAATTGTATTCCCTGGAGTGGAACATAGGGAATGTATGCGACACCTAGCGCAGAACTTTAAAAAGAAATTCAAAGGCAAAGTTTATGATGAGAACCTATGGCCAGCATCATACACATGCAGCTTGAGGAAGCATGAGCACCATTTGAGAGTGTTGTATGCTCACAATCCTTTGGTGAAGGAGTACATGGATGAACATCATGGAAATGTGTGGTCAAGAAGCAAATTCAATGAAATCTGCAAAGTAGACTATGTGACCAATAACCTCGCTGAGTGTTTCAATGCAAAGTTCAAGTCAGTGAAAGGGCTTTTGTTGTGGCAAGCATTTGATAAGTTCAGGCAGATGATCATGATAAAGATGGCTCTTCGTAAAAGAATTGCAGAAACACAATATGTTGGCCATCTTATGCTCCCATATCTGATTAAGGCATTGCATGCCAAGGCAAGAGGACTAAGGATGAAATGCATTCGAGCGTCGACATACGAGGCTGAGGTGACATACACTAATAGTAAAAACAGGAAATGGAGATATCCAGTGAACCTTGCAACTAAGGAATGCAGCTGTAGGCAATGGCAGATCCGCGGGAAGCCGTGCATACATGCCCTACATCTCATGACTGTTATTGGAGGTGAAGATGGTGAAGTTGATCAGTATTGCTCTGAATATTTCTCTGTTGCCAAATTTAGGGCTGCTTATGCTGAAAATGTGCCTGCACTCTTGGAAAAATACCAATGGAACATAGTAGACCCAGGGTTCAAACTCCATTCTCCTGTACTGAATAGACCACCGGGAAGACTAAGGAAAAACAGAATAAGAGCTGGTGAAGAGGGTCGTGTAAAAAGCAGCGTAAGTGCAAAAGATGTGGTATCCTAGGGCATATTGCTAGGCATTGTACCAATCCAGTTGATGCATCATTTGGAGAAGAGGAACAATGGGCAGTAGCAAATGCAGAGGAGAATGCAGCAGCAGAGGAGAATGCAGCAAGTTTAGAGGAGAATGCAGCAGCAGAGGAGAATGCAGCAAGTTTAGAGGAGAATGAGGCAACTAAAGTAGCAACTTGGTCTGTGTGCAACCTTTCCCTTTTTTGTTCTCTTTTTTTATCGATGGCTAAGCTTATTTCTGTTTGACCCACCTCTAGGTTAATTAGAGGCATAGGACAAAGAAGACCTAGAGAGGAAGAAACTTCGGTTGAACCATCATCTGATGCAGAATTTGAAACCATGACTTATGAAGGTTTTGAAGCTATAAGAGAGGAGGAAGTCATTTTGTCTGAAGTTCCTTTAAGGATTAGTGAACCCACAGATGACCATCAACTCGTCATCACTTGCTCGGTCAGTCAAAGCTCAACAAAACTGCCACCACCAGAAGTGAAGATCAGAAGCAAAGACAAAGCTTTCAAAAGCACAAAATATCCCAGCTAGGGAAACCATGAGCAAGACGGTTAACCCATCCCGGAACACAAGGAGCAAGGCAAAGATTTGAATTTGAACTTGAATGCAAGTCACAAACTTTGAACTTTAAGGATTTGTAATAAAGATTTTGTCGTCAAGTTGAACTACTATGAAAACTTGTAAGGTGTAATAATTTTATTTGTAATTTGATGTGAAATTTGAGGTAGAATACAAAACTGAGGCAAAATTTGAATTTTAGGCAAACTTTGAATTTGAACCAACACTTGAAGTCCATTGCCGTGTGGTGTGAGTTGCAAAGTTTTCTGGACTATTATAAACGTTAGGTGATCAATCCGATCTCTTTTGCGTGGTAAAACTTGTAGTCATGAGAAATGTGCGCCAAATGAGCTCCCAAGCTAGGGTAAACAGCCCCATTTGTAATCAAGTTTTTTTGGACCTACTCCGAATGAGCCAAATATTTCTTTTATTAACACATATTCAATCTATATAGTGTAGATTCAAAGAATCACCATTTATTGAATTAATATTTATATTTTTACAATTTTTTTGAAAAAATATACTTTAATAGGAAACCATTAAAAATACGTTTAAAATATGAAAATGGAAAACTAAGTTCAGATCCTTCTTATTCACTTTGAAATAAAGCTTTGGTGATTTTTTTGATTTTTTTAAATTTTAAAAAACCCGAAGGGAACTCTACCTCCTCTCCTTGGTCTCTATGAAATGTTGTACGTGATAGCTCATATGTGTGAAGGTTTTTTCATGAAAATGTCCATAGACAAAGTTTATGATTTTTGGTTGGTAACATGTCACACAAGACAACATTGTGCGCAGGTTTTATTTATTTTTATTTTTTAAAATTAATGGTGCTCATTTGACCTCGATCGTGCTAGCTAGGTCTTTTTTTTGTAAATGTCCGTATACCAAGTTTAGTATTTTTCCTCGTTAGTGTGTCTTATAAAACGACGAACGGTGAAGGTTTCATATTTTTTCGATTGTTTTTAAATTAATGGTGCTCATTAGTCAAAGCCTTGGAAACGCCGTTGACCAGCTCAAAACCTCTCTAAACCCCACAGGGTTTCGCCTAACCCTAGCTCCGAACGTCAGCCGTCCGATCATACCCTAGCGCCAAGCGACAACCCTTAGATGTGGTCTTGTAAAAGGAATTCTGAGGGTAGGCTGCGTGCAGGCTACGCGCCGCTGGATCACATGGACGGCTCCGCATCATTGGATCGTGGGGCGATCCGCGAGAGGCCATCCGGGAGACTTGTTGGTTGTGACTCCCCTTTCTTCTGCTGCTTATTCTACAGCGACGAGAGGAGCCACTCCACTGCTTCTTCTTCTTCTTCTCCGGCGACGAGAGGAGCCACTCCTCTACTTCTTCTTCTCCGGCGACTTTGGGCGATATGTCGAGCTCCACTTCAGCCTCCCGCCCCTCGTGGACCCAGCATGGTCCACTTCCCATGGAGCAATGTCCTGACTGCCCACGCAGCGCGCCACTGATATGGTTGACTTCTAAGGAGGTCAAGAATGGCAACTATGGGCGCGAGTTCATGAAATGCGAGAGCAAGCCAAAGGGGTTGGTTAGATCTCATGATTTTTCTCTGATTTCTTTTTCTATTTGCTTTTAATTCTTTTTCCTTGGATATGGGATTTAGGGTTCATGTTTTCATTTCAGATCATGAAGAAATGCACACATTTTGAATGGCTAGATGACTACGTTAAGCGGATTCAATTCAATGGGGCCCCAACCCGGGAGCTCAATCTGCCGTCAGCACCAACGAATTTGGTCTTTGAAAGTGCTGCTCTGACAGTTGGGGATGCAGATCTGAAGGGGGAATTAAAGAAGATGAACAAGAACTTGAAGCAGATGATTAAATTGAACAAGCATGCGAATCTGATAGCGTTAGGATTTTATTTTTGTATAGTTGCTCTAGGAATTTCTTACTTGCTGGTCATCACTCGTTAGAGATGTTATTTGTGTCGTGTCATGTGCTCTACGATTTTCTTAAGGGTTTGTGGATCATGTGCTCTCTATGTTGCTTAATTTTTGAATCATGTGCTCTCTATGTTGCTTAAACTATGTCTCTATCTCCATCTCTGAATCTCTGTAGGTTTCAGTTTTGTCAGACAACACCGACCGGAGAAGAAAAAACGTACTTCTAAGGCCCAAATTAAAACTAAGCTCTCGTTGGGCCGTCGCATTGCGTTGACTGTCGAAGGCCCACAAAGATAAAAGAGGACTAGAAAATAGTGCATGCGTTGGCTCTGTTTTTTTACTTGATTATTGTCATGGTAAATCCATTTATTGCCATGCCGAACAAAAATAGTGCATGATGGTAAATCGATTTATTGTTAGCAGTACAACTTTTGTCCCATGGCATTTTTGTATAGATAATTGCCATGGTGTCGGGTGGTTGGTGCGACATATGCCAAGGGATGGCTTATCATTGTGGGAGCCAATAAAACGTCGCCGGTGCCCGGAAACGGAATGAGGCGAAGACATGCACGCCGGCGGATCTTACCCAGATTCGGGGCTCTCCGAGGAGATAACACCCCTAGTCCTGCTCTGCGGGGTCTCCGCATGATCACTAGATCGAGAAAGGGTAGCTACAATCGCTCCTAGAGCTGTTTGGGATCAAGGGGGAAGAAGAACAAGGCTAGCTCTTGCTTCCCTCTATCTATGGTGTGTGTGCTATGCTTGGAAGCCAACTATGCTCAGCGGCCAACCCTTTGCATGGGTGCTCCGAGGGGTTTATATAGGCCTACCCCCCGGGGGTACAATGGTAATCCGGCTGGGCTCTGGTCCCAGCCGTCAGTGTCTACGCTCGCCGGCTTCTCCGCCGGCTGGTGGGTCCCGCCGGCTGCCGTCTACTTGGTTGACAGGCCGGCCCCACCGCCTAGGGTCTTGTCGGCGGCTGCTTACTGTAGCCGCGCCTCTGATGACGAGGGCTTTGTCGAGGTAAGCGTGGCTACAGTGGGCCGCCTCGGGGGCTCTCACTGTAGCCTTACCTCGTCTTGTCTCCTTAATGGGGCTCCTGCTTCGAGGAAGGGAGTAGCCGGCTTCTGGAGGCCGGCTACGCTCTTGGCCGACTGGGAAAGGCCGGGCCGCCTTCACGCCTCTCTCTGGCTGAAGGGGCCCGCCGCCCGCGGGCCGTACGGGAGTCGATCGTGGGTGACGTCGAGGCCAGCATGGCTACAGTGCCGAGCCGCACGGGAGACGGCCGTCCCGTACGGCCTCCTGTAGCCATGCCCGCCTCGGGCTTTGGGGGTAGTGGGCCGCACTGTGGCCACACCCCGTCGTGTCGCCGTTATGTGGGAGTGGCTTGGAGTGGTTGTGGTCTTGGCCGGCTCTTTGGAGTCGGCGTCCTTCTTGGCCGGCTTCTTGGAGTCGGCCACCCTGTAATCGTCCTGGGAGGGGTTGCTGAGGCAGGGTCGCCTTCCGGGAGTCGGCTTCAGAGGTAGCCGGCCAGGGAAGGCGGCCCAATGCTCGGAGTGCTTGGAGGCCCGAAGGCCTGATAATTTTTTCAGAAGAACCAGGGGCAGTCGGTTAGGCTACCCGTGGCCATTTACTCCGACAGTAGTCCCCGAAGCTGATTGGGCTTTGAGGTGGAGTGGGGGTTGAGAAGCTCGATCAGCTTCCTATCATGACAAGCCGGCAGCTGGGAGCCGGCCTTGGTCAGGCGCGCCGCCTGAGTTGAAATCTTCTGGAGTCGGAGGGCGGGAGCCCGCTGGCACGTGCACCGGGCCGCGGGCCGGCCACGGGCCGTCGGCGAACCACGTGGCCGGAAAGCCTGCCAGCCCACGCGCGTGACGGGACGTCGCCGCAGGGAGGGGGCCCGCCACGTCCGCGCCCCGGCCCAGGCGTGGATCCTTTGTATCCCGAAACCGCCCGCACGTTCCGTGCGGCAGTTTCGGCTCGCATTTATGCGCAATAATCGCGAGACATGGGGGGAGTGGGCGTAGTTAATCCCACGTCCCCCCCCCCCACGTCCAGCCTCTTCGGCCTCGTGAGGCTATAAGTAGGGGGAGGTGGAGGGCGGCAGGCCCTCGCACGCTCCTCCTACTTCCACCGTCTTCTTCCTCTTGCAAGTTCTTGCGACAGCGCCTCGCCGCCGCGCTCTTCCGCCGCATGCTCCTCCGCCGCCGTGCTAGCTTTCGCCATGCCTCCCACCGTAGAGCAGCTTGGCGGGGATTGGGACGGCTCCAACGTCCATGACGACCACGTGGACTTCCTCCGCGACACGCGGCGGCTGCCCAGCGCGGACAAAGTGGAGGTCCGCCTCGCGCCGGCGAAGGAAATCTCGCCGAGGCCGCAGGAGGGCGAGCGGGTGGTCTTCCGCTCGCACTTATTGCGCGGCTTCGGCCTGCTAGTGAGCGCCTTCTTCCGCTCCTGGCTCGATTTCTATCAGCTCCAGCCGCACCATCTTACCCCCAACGCGGTGGTGCTGCTGTCCGCCTTCGTCACCCTGTGCGAGGGCTATCTCGGCGTCCTCCCCACCCTTGAGCTCTGGGGGGAGTTCTTCCAGTCGAAGCTGGGCACGTGCATTAAGGGCGTGCCGGCTCATACTGGCGCCTTCATCGCGTCGCGGAGATCGGCTGCCGACAACCCCTTCCCCGTCATCGCGCTGATCCAATCGGTGAAGAAGTGGCAGAAGTCGTACTTCTACGTGCGGAACATCGCTCCACGGGGCGACTACATCAACCTGCCGGCTTACGTAGCCGGCCCACCGGCGGGCAGGCTGCCCCAGTGGTCCTTCCGGGCTATGACGCTGTCGCCGGCGGGAAACGCCGCCATCGCCCGACTGCGGGTGATGGTCCAGTCGGAAGGCCTGACGGGGCCCGACCTTCTGGCCGCGTTCGTCACGCGCCGGGTTCTTCCGCTCCAGAGCCGGCCTCATCTGATCTGTCAGATGAGCGGCCAGCTCGATCCAAGCCGAATGTGCACCAAGGAGATGCCGCGCGAGGAGGTCGCCTACATGGTGAACTACCTTGCGAACTGCAAACTCACCGAAGAGTGGCAGTTCGGCAAGGAGCCGTATAGCCGAGCCAATCCGCCGCCTACGGTATGCTTTCCCTGTGTCTTTTTCTCTCTCTCTCAGCCTTGTTGCCGAGCATCTCTTGGCCGACTCTGACTTAGTCGGCTTGTTCTTCGACAGAGCCCTCTGCTTCGGCCGGCCGGTGGGTCAGACGCGAAGCGCCGCTTCGTCCCCGACCGGACCGAACATGACTTGGAGGACCCCGACCTGGGGGCGGTCCATATGGACGACGACGTCGAGCCGGGTGGAGGCCAAGCCGGCGGCGAAACAGGCGGCTCCGGGTTCACTGCCACCTTTGACGACTGGCCGGATGACGATGAAGCCGAAGCCGTCCCGCACCACCAGCCGGCATCTGGACGCGGCGCGGGCTCCTCCGCCGCGCAGCCTCTTCGGGGTGGAGGTCAGAAGCGTCGCGCCGCCCAGGGCTTGTTCGGCAGCTGAACGAAGAAACCCAGAGGCGGGGCGGCAGCCACCAGGCGGGAGGAGGCGGCCGCGAAGGCGGCTCGTTTCCGCAAGGTGGTGAAGCAACCGCAGACCATGTCGGCGTAAGTCCGAATCTTTCTTTGTGTACTCTCTTTCTTTTCTTTGGTGGTTCTTGAAACCTTTGTCTTTTTCTTCAACGATCAGAGCTCCGTTGTCACTTGAGCGGGCGGCTGCCGGCTCCGTCGTCGAGTCGCCAAGGGGCTCTGGGAGCACCACCCGCCGCGTGGACCCCCGCGCCGACCTCCAGGAGGCGACGGAAAGGAACGCGCGGGAGGCGCGGGAGGAGCAGGAGGCACGGGAGGCGGAGGCACGGAAGGTGGCCGCCGCCCAGGCGGCACGGGAGGAGGAGGCGGCGAAGGCACTCGCCGAGGCCGCAGCCAGGGCCCAGGCAGAGGCTGAGGCCGCGGCGGCGGCGGGGGAGGTTTTGATGGTCACCCCGCTGCGCGTCATGGCGCCTGGGGACATGGAACCCTCGCCAGGGGGAGCCAGCGGCGACCAGCCGGGGCTGGGGGGAAGCGGCGACGACGTCATCATCTTGGAGAAGGCGCCAGAGCCGACCCCGCCAACTGGGGCGGCCCAAGGCAGCCAGCCTGATCCGCCGCCTGCACAGTCGGCGGAGGGCGAGCCGGCCGCGGGGGCTGAGGTGGCGGTCCGGGTGCCGCCAAGCCAGCGCGCGGGGAAAGCCGCGTCGGAGCCACAGAAGGCCGCGTTGGAGCCACAGCCGGCCGTGGGCTCCAGCTCGTCGGCCCGGGACGCGGAGGCGGCCAGCGCTACCTCGGGGTGGACGCCAGGCGGAGGGACAGCCGTAGTGAACGTGGTTGCACGAGACGTCCGGACCCGGCTCCAAAGCCAAGCCGCGGCGCTGAGGCAGTTCACCGACGAGTTCCTCGCAACGCGGGCGGCCATCCGGGTTAGTACTCCCATCTTGTTTCTTCTTGACTTTGCTTTTTTCTTGATCTTGATTTCTTCCGTGGGGGCGCGTCAGCGCACCCACTGGGTGTAGTCCCCGAGTTCCGAGCCGGCTGCTGAGCAGGCGGCTTGGAACTTCTTGGTGGATTTGCCTTTGCTATTTTTGTTCTCACTTTGGTCTTCTGTCCATCTTGCAGGACTACCACAACCTTCGAGCGGCCGCCTTCAACTCCCAGGCTCGGGAGCTGACTCAGAAGACCGCCGATCTTACTGAGAGCCGAGGTACGTGGTTTATTCATTATCTCATGTGGGGGCGCGTCAGGGGACTCACTGGGTGTAGTCCCCGAGATTCGGGCCGACTGCTGAGCAGTCGGGTCGGATCTTCCTTGATGATTTCTTACTGTTCTTCTTCTTCTTCCGACTTTGCAGCGGCCAACGCCAGTCTGAGGGCACAGCTGGGGGAGTCCCAGACTGCTCTTCGTGCCAAGGATGCCGAGCTCGCCGCCATGGTGCAGGAGCGCGACCGCCTGGTCAAGAAGCTGGCCGACCAGGAGGAAGGCCACAAGGCGGCACTGAAGGCTGTGCAGGATCGTGAAGCCACTCTCCAGGCCGAGTTCGAGACGGAGGCGGCTGGCTGGGCTGAGGCCAGGCAGACTCTGGTCTCTGGCTACGGCCAGATCGAAGATCTGGTTGACGGTAAGCCGCCTACCTCTCCGTCCTTTCTTGCCATCTGCCACTTTGGCTTGTTTTCTGATTTTGGTGTTCTTTTCTTCCTTTCTTCTTCTTCGCGTAGAGTATTTCCCTGGCTATTCGACTGCCGCCAACCAGGCCATCGAGGCTCGTCGCCAAGTGCGAAGGCAGGCCGGTTTTGAGATCTCGCCAACCGCCAGCCGCTCGCTGGAGGAACAGCTCCTGGCGATCCAGGCTCGCATCCAACCGGCTCACCGGCTGCTCCGCCGGCTTCAGCGTGCCGGGGCGCAGGTCTTGGCCGCCCTCTGGCCCGGCCAAGTGGTCCCTCGCACCCCCAGTCGGACCGCCGACTGGCTGGAGGTGGCAGTCGGCCACTTCGAGGCTTGGAAGGCGTCGGCGGCTCGCTCCGGTGCCAGGCGGGCGCTGGAGTTCGTCAAGGCCTGGTATCCTGGCCTGAGCCTGGACCAGCTGGCTACCTGGCGGCAGCAAGCCGACACGGAGCTGGAGCCGACGCGGCCGGCCATCATTCGGCGGGCTTCGGCGATCGCCGACTACACGACACCAGCGTCTTCGCCCCCGAGGTGGACAACAATGGAGTCGCCCAGCCGGAAGAGTGGTTCGGGCTGGACCCGGCGTACGGTGAGGACTCGGCGGAGGAGATCGACTCCAGCGACGAGGGCGAAGAGGAGGAGGAGGAGGGTGAAGACGCCGAGCCGGCTGGTGGAGTAGCCGGCCAGCCTCAGTCTGACCACGCCTCCAGCACTACGTCGCGCGCCTCCACGCCTCCTGCCGCAGGTGGTGGTCAAGCCGGGGCCCGCTAGTCGGCCACTCCTTTAGCCGGCGAGGCTGCCTTCACCGACCAGCTCGGCCTCCATGTCGCGCCCTAGTCTGCCGTCTTTTGCTTTTCCTGTCTTGTTACTCTTTAGAACAATGTTTGGTTAAATTCGCACAATTCCACCCACTGGGTGTATTCGAACTTATGTCTGTTGCCGGCCTGTTGGCGGCTTTATGTATATATATGACTTATGCATTTGGCCTTTCCTTGTACTTTTTGCTTTTTGTCCTTCTGCTTTTTCCTTTGCCGCCCTCCCTTGGTTGCCGCCTCCCCAGTCAAATAGTTGCTCTGCAATCTGTAGCCGGGGGAGTGCCTGGCCGATTGGGGAGGGGGAAGTACTTTAGCTCTGCTGGACTAAAGCTAAGTTTTTTAGGAAGCCGGCCAGCCGGCTGCTCTAGTAGCCGGCAGGCATGTTTGGAGGCCGTCTCTTTGCTATATAGGTTCGTTGTTTCTTAGCCGTTTTTCGTGTGGGCGTCCTTTCTGTCTTTCCTCTTGCTAGTCGGACAGTCAGTTCTTTGAGCTGCGACTTTCAACAAGAGAGGACTCGGGAGCCGGCGCACTACTTTTCTGACTTTAGGAAAAACTTTCGATATAGCTCAAGGCGGCCAGTCCCCGGGCCGACTAGTCGAACCCGGTGCCGGACAAAAATTCAAAATGTAATAATACATTCATGGATATGACACTCGTCATTCATAGATAAATAAAAGGCAGTCCCCGAGTACTGTTCGGGGGGCCTGTTGGTTTGTACTTAATACAAAAGGGGAGCGTGATACATGCTGCTTTTCAGCTGTAAAATCGTCTTAGGAGGTTTGCGTTCCATGGTCGCTCCGACTCCTTGCCGGAGTCGTCTCTCTTGCGTGCTCTTGGTTTTTGCGCGTCGATCAAGTAGTAGGAGTCGTTGCCGAGTGCCTTGCTGACGACGAAGGGGCCTTCCCAAGGGGCCGAGAGCTTGTGCTGGCCGGATGTTCGCTGGATCAGCCGGAGCACAAGGTCGCCCTCTTGGAAGGATCTTGGCTTGACCTTGCGGTTGTAGTAGCGGCGCAGCCCTTGCTGGTAGATGGCGGACCGGCTGAGGGCTAACAGTCGGCCTTCTTCCAGTAGGTCGACGCCGTCTTCTCTTGCTTCTTTGGCTTCCTCCTCCGTGTACATGGTGATCCGAGGCGAGTCGAACTCGATGTCTGTTGGGATGACAGCCTCGGCACCGTACACGAGGAAGAATGGAGTGAAGCCGGTTGACTTGTTGGGTGTAGTGCGCAGACTCCAGAGGACAGCCGGCAGCTCTTCGAGCCAGCAGCCGGCCGATCGCTCCAGTGGTACAACCAGTCGGGGCTTAATGCCGGAGAGGATGAGTCCATTTGCTCGCTCGACCTGGCCGTTTGACTGCGGGTGGGCAACGGACGCTAAGTCCAGTCGGATGCCCTGCGTCGCGCAGAAACATGCCAGTGCTCCTTTGGCGAAGTTCGTGCCGTTGTCGGTGATGATGTTGTGCGGCACGCCGTACTGAGTAGTGATATCGGTGATGAATGTCACGGCAGTCGGCCCGTTCAGCTTCTTAATCGGTTTAGCTTCGATCCACTTTGTGAACTTGTCCACGGCGACCAGTAGATGTGTCAGGCCGCCGCGGGCTGTCTTGAAAGGGCCCACCATGTCCAGTCCCCAGACGGCAAAAGGCCAAGTAAGGGGAATGGTCTTGAGGGCAGAAGCCGGCAGTTGTTGCTTGGAACTAAAAACTTGACATCCTCTGCAGCTCTTGACTATTTCTTTAGCATCCTCCAAGGCAGTCGGCCAGAAGAAACCATGGCGGAAAGCCTTGGCCACAAGGGATCTTGAGGCTGCGTGGTGGCCGCATTCGCCTTGGTGGATGTCTTTGAGGATTGCCACTCCTTTTTCTGGTTCGACACAACGCTGGAAGACTCCAGTGACGCTGCGCTTCACAAGCTCTTTGTTGATTATTGTGTATGCTGCGGCTCGTCGTTGCACTAGTCTTGCTGAGATCTCGTCAGCCGGCAGCTCTCTGCTGACTAGGAACTTGAGGATGGGCTGGGCCCATGAGGGAGCTGTGACTTCTTCTTCTGTTAATGTGGCCACCATGACTCGGGTGGGTGGGTTGGGTGTTGCATTGGAGTCGGCCACTGCTTCTTGTGCCGCTGCAGTCCCCGGGCCGACTGCTGCAGTCCCCGGGCCGGGTTCTGAAGTCCCCGGACCGGGTGCGACTACGGTAGTCCCCGGGCCGGTTGTCGAAGTCCCCGTGCCGCCTGCGGGATTTCTCCAGTCGGATCCGACTGTATCTGGCGCAGGCGGTACGAAGATGGAATCCGACTATGGAGACGGCTTGATGGACGGCTTGAGGAGGCACTGGAGGGAGACGCCAGTCGGTATGGCTTGTCGGGTGGAGCCGATCCGTGCTAGGGCATCTGCTTGGTCGTTGTCGGCCCTTGGCACGTGAAGGAACTCGCACCCTTCGAAGTATCCGCTTATCTGATGGACGAGGAAACGATAGCTCGCCATGTTCGCGTCCTTGGCGTCCCAGTCGCCAGATGATTGCTGGACCACCAAGTCTGAGTTGCCGTAGCACAGGATCCGGCGTATACCAAGCTCTTTGGCTAGCCGGAGCCCGTCTACGACCGCCTTGTACTCGGCGACGTTGTTGGAGGCGGCGAAGTGGATCTGCAGCGTGTACTTGAGCTTGTCGCCTTTGGGAGAGGTGAGGACGATGCCGGCTCCCAAGCCGGTGCGCATCTTGGACCCGTCAAAGTGCATCCACCAATGGGTAGAGTCGGGAGCCGGCGGTAAGTACTGGGTCTCGGCCCAGTCGACGAGGAAGTCGGCCAATGCTTGCTACTTGATGGCGGTGCGGGGTTGATAGAAAATCATGTAGGGCGCCAACGCAATGGCCCATTTGGCCACCCGGCCGGATGCATCCCGGCTGCCAATGATCTCGGCGAGCGGGGCAGTGCACACGACCGTGATGGGGTGCTCTTGGAAGTAGGGCTTCAGTTTCTTGGCAGCGAAGTACACCCCATAGCACATCTTTTGGTAGTGCGGGTAGTTTTGCTTTGAGCTGGATAGTACTTCGCTGAGATAGTAGACCGGCCTCTGGACTAGCTGGGCTCGGCCTTCCTCCGGGCGCTGGACCACAACAACAGTGCTGATGACTCGGCTAGTCGCGGCGATGTAGAGGAGCATGGGCTCCTTCTCAGTCGGCGCAGCCAGGACAGGCGGAGTGGTCAGCATTTTCTTCAACTCATGGAAGGCTTGGTCAGCTTGATCATTCCACTCGAAGTGAGTGGACTTCTTCATGAGTCGGTACAAGGGGAGAGCCTTTTCCCCTAGTCGGCTGATAAAACGATTCAGGGAGGCTAAGCAGCCAGTGAACTTCTGCACATCTTGCAGCTTGGTGGGAATCTCCATCCTCTCGATTGCCTTGATCTTGACGGGGTTGCACTCAATGCCACGTTCGGAGACCAGGAAGCCTAGCAGCTGGCCGGCTGGTACTCCGAACACGCACTTCTCGGGGTTGAGCTTGATTTGGAATCGGCGCAAGTTGGCAAATGTTTCTTTCGGGTCTTCCAGCAAGGTACCGCGCTTCTCTGTCTTCACCACAATGTCGTCTACATAGACGTGGGCATTTCTGCCGAGTTGTTTCAAGAGACATTTCTGCATGCAACGCTGAAAAGTGGCACCGGCATTTCTCAAGCCGAATGTCATTGTCAGGTAGCAGAAAACTCCAAAGGGTGTGATGAAGGCAGTCTTCAGGCGGTCGGCCGGGTCCAACTTGATCTGATGATACCCTGAGTATGCATCCAAAAAACTTAACAGCTCGCATCCGGCTGTGGAGTCTATCACTTGGTCGATCCGTGGCAGAGCAAACGGATCCTTTGGGCAGGCCTTGTTCAGACTAGTGTAGTCTATACACATACGCCACTTGTTATTCTTCTTCAGAACCAGAACTGGGTTGGCAAGCCATTCTGGAAAGAACACTTCCATGATAAAGCCGGCTGCAAGGAGCCGGGCTATCTCTTCTCCCACAATTCTTCGCTTCTCTTCTGACAGTCGGCAGAGGGGCTGCTTGACTGGCTTCACATCATCTCGGACATGTAATTTGTGCTCGGCGAAATCCTTTGGGACACCCGGCATGTCCTTTGGGGACCATGCAAAGATGTCTCGATTCTCACGGAGGAAGTCGACGAGCTCGCCTTCCTATTTACTGTCCAAGTTCGCCCCAATGACAGCGAACCTCTCCGGGTGCTCCGGGTCCAGAGGTATCTTCTTCGTCTCTTTTGCGGGCTGGAAGGAGCCCTGCGCATCACAATCCTTGGGGTTGGGGGACAAGGCCGGCTGCTTGCCGGCCATGGCCACAACCCGTTCCAACATCTTCTTCTCTTCTGCCACCACGAGGGACTCGGCCAGCCGGCTACTGGCCATGGCGCACTCGATGGACTTCTTGTAGTCGCCGGCTACCGTGATGATCCCCTTCGAGCTCGGCATCTTCATCTTCAGGTAGGCGTAGTGGGGCACAGCCATGAACTTGGCCAGAGCAGGTCGGCCAAGCAGTGCATGATAGGGGCTCTCCAAATCCACTACCTCGAACCATATTGCTTCCCGGCGAAAATGATCTTTGTCTCCGAAGAGAACATCCATTTTGATCTTGCCGATTGGAGAGCAAGACAGGCCGGGTACGATACCATGGAAGACGGTGCGGCTCGGCATGAGCTGCTTCGCTTTGATGTTCAGCTTCTCCATGGTATCGCGGTACAGTATGTTGATACTGCTTCCGCCGTCTATCAGGACGCGGGAAAATTTGGCAGCTCGCCTCTCCGTCGCGAGGGTGACGTCCAAGACCATTGCATAGGAGCCGGGCGAAGGCATCACCTCTGGGTGGTCAGCCTGGCTCCAGCTGATTGGCTTTTCTGACCAGTGCATGAACTCGGCGGTGCTAGAGGCGACTGCATTCACTTCTTGGTGCTGTCGGCGTCGGCTGCGCTTGTCGTCGGCTTGACTAGTGAAGACGACGTAGGCGGCGTGCTCTTCAGGGAATTCGTCTTGGATGGCGCCGACTGCCGGCCGTGCCGCCAGCTGCTGGGGGGCTGGAGGCGGCTGGCCGGGAGGCGGAGGCGGCAACATTCCCTCACCCTTGGTGATGCGGGTGAGCCAGTGGCATTTCCGGGTTGTGTGGTTGGATGGCTTCGCGCCGCTGTGGAACTTGCAGGGGGCATCGAGTGCTTGCTCGTAGGAGAAAGACGGATGCCAAGGCGGCTAGCCACCCTTCTTCTTGGGAGCGGGCCGATCTTCGGGCTGCTCGTCTTCAACTGTGGCCACCTGCCGACTGGAGGAAGACGGCATGGGGCCCTTGCGCTTGTGGTCGTTCTGGTAGGGACGCCGATTAGGGTCGCCAGCCGGCGTCTTGGGAGCCGGAGCAATTACTTTCCCCGAGGCGTCCACTCGGAGCTCGGTCTTCATTGAGGAGTCGGCGGTGGCGTATTTGTCGGCGATGACCAGCAATTCATCGAGGGTAGCCGGTTCATCGCAGAGGAGTCGGTGCTTGAGGAGGGTGCCCTCTCGGCACCCGGCGGTGAAGTACTCGATGGCCTGGACCTCGTGCACTCCCTCGCAGGAGTTGCGGAGCTCGGCCCATCGCGTGAGGTAGTCGCGGGTCGACTCGTTGGGCCCTTGGACGCAGAGGGAGAGCTGGCGAGGCTTGGGAGGCCGCTTGTAGGTGCTGGTGAAGACTTCAGTGAAGTCCAGCCAACTGTTGATGCTGTAGGGCTTGAGGCTGTTGAGCCATGTGCGCGCCGTGCCTTGCAGCATGAGGGGGACGTACTTCATGGCGACCCGCCGATTGCCGTTGGCTATGCTGACGGCCGTGGAGTAGTCGATGAGCCAATCTTCCGGCTTCACCGAGCCGTTGTACTTGGGCGTGTCTCTGGGGAGCGAGAACCCTTTGGGGAAGGGCTCGTCGCGGATGCGGGGGCCAAAGCATGGCGGGCCGACATCGTCTTCTTCTTCTAGCGCCAAGGATCGAGCAAGGCGGTCGATCCTGTGGCGGGCGTCGTTCTCGCCGACTCCTTCTCCGCGGCCGAGCCGGTCGCCAAGAGTCGGGTGTGTGATAGGCGGCGGAGTGAGGCGTCTTTCTCTTCGAGGCAGGGGGAGGCAGATTTCCTTGGTGCTCTACAGCTCGAGGGCGGCCATCCGCGTCGCGCTCGATGGTGATGCGAGTCCGGCTGCGGCTGGCAGCCGGCTCCTTGTCTTTCTTCTGGCGCGCGCCGCTCGCAGTCGGCGAGCGGGACGTCGCGGCGTGCTCCCGGCGCGGGGGATGACTATCAGCACGGGCGCCGGCTTCATGTCATTCTGCAGCCGCGTCGAGCAGCTGTTGGATCCGTCTCGTCATGTAGGGGAGCTCATCGGCTCCCAGCCCATTGAGCTCTTCTGCAGCTGCCTGAGCGGCTCGCAGATTCTCAAGCGGGGTGGCGTAGACGGGGCGATCCGCGCCCAGTATGCTGGCGACGGCTGCGCCGCGCTTCTGGACAAAGCCGGCTCGGCTCGGGCCGCTAGGCGGCGGCGTGCCGAAGGCGGCGCGGTCGACTTCGCGCTGGTGAGCCTCGGTGAGGCGTCTCATCGAGGCTATCTTCTGACCCTCCGCGATGAGGGCAAGGCGGCGTGCCTCCAGGGTCTCGGCGTCGGCGTCGGCCGGGATGGGGACGGAGAGGTCGTGCATCGCCGCTCGCTGAGCGTCGCGGGCATTCTCGCCCGAGTTGGAGACGTGGCTGATGACCAGCACTTCGGTGACAGTGCTGCTGCCGCTGTCAGCTCGAGGGAGGGGGTCGTCGAAGACCACCACATCGGAGGGGTAGGCGTCAAGCAACGCGGTGTCGGAGTCGATGAGCATCGGGTCGGTGGAGCCGACCGACTCCATGTCCGCAGCAGGCTCGCTGGAGACGTGAAGTTGGTTGAGGAGGCTGACGAGGCGGCTCTCGGGGTAGTCGGTGCCTGCGTCGGACGCGGGCTCGTCGGAGATGCGAGTCTCGCCGAGCAGATCGGCGAGGCGGCTCGCTGCGCAGGCGTCGTCGACGCCTTGCAGCGCTTCGAGGCAAACACCATCGGGCGCAGCAGGCTGGCTGCGCTCGCGGGGGAGGAAGAGGGTTCCCGTCCAGAACAGGTCTCCGGACGACGGTGCACCTGGCCCCATGGTGGGCGCCAAATGTCGAGTGGTTGGTGCGACATATGCCAAGGGATGGCTTATCATTGTGGGAGCCAATAAAACGTCGCCGGTGCCCGGAAACGGAATGAGGCGAAGACATGCACGTCGGCGGATCTTACCCAGATTCGGGGCTCTCCGAGGAGATAACACCCCTAGTCCTGCTCTGCGGGGTCTCCGCATGATCACTAGATCGAGAAAGGGTAGCTACAATCGCTCCTAGAGCTGTTTGGGATCAAGGGGGAAGAAGAACAAGGCTAGCTCTTGCTTCCCTCTATCTATGGTGTGTGTGCTATGCTTGGAAGCCAACTATGCTCAGCGGCCAACCCTTTGCATGGGTGCTCCGAGGGGTTTATATAGGCCTACCCCCCGGGGGTACAATGGTAATCCGGCTGGGCTCTGGTCCCAGCCGTCAGTGTCTACGCTCGCCGGCTTCTCCGCCGGCTGCTGGGTCCCGCCGGCTGGTGGGTCCCGCCGGCTGCCGGCTACTTGGTCGACAGGCCGGCCCCACCGCCTAGGGTCTTGTCGGCGGCTGCTTACTGTAGCCGCGCCTCTGATGACGAGGGCTTTGTCGAGGTAAGCGTGGCTACAGTGGGCCGCCTCGGGGGCTCTCACTGTAGCCTTACCTCGTCTTGTCTCCTTAATGGGGCTCCTGCTTCGAGGAAGGGAGTAGCCGGCTTCTGGAGGCCGGCTACGCTCTTGGACGACTGGGAAAGGCCGGGCCGCCTTCACGCCTCTCTCTGGCTGAAGGGGCCCGCCGCCCGCGGGCCGTACGGGAGTCGGTCGTGGGTGACGTCGAGGACAGCATGGCTACAGTGCCGAGCCGCACGGGAGACGGCCGTCCCGTACGGCCTCCTGTAGCCATGCCCGCCTCGGGCTTTGGGGGTAGTGGGCCGCACTGTGGCCACACCCCGTCGTGTCGCCGTTATGTGGGAGTGGCTTGGAGTGGTTGTGGTCTTGGCCGGCTCTTTGGAGTCGGCGTCCTTCTTGGCCGGCTTCTTGGAGTCGGCCACCCTGTAATCGTCCTGGGGAGGGGTTGCTGAGGCAGGGTCGCCTTCCGGGAGTCGGCTTCAGAGGTAGCCGGCCAGGGAAGGCGGCCCAATGCTCGGAGTGCTTGGAGGCCCGAAGGCCTGATAATTTTTTCAGAAGAACCAGGGGCAGTCGGTTAGGCTACCCGTGGCCATTTACTCCGACACATGGCGAACTTAAGAATAACTTTTTCCATGTCATTGTTAGTGTAGATACCATGACAAATTGTTTAGGGTCCCAATTCTTTATTGAACTTGCCCATGTCAAATTTATTTGTACATATTGTGGCAATTTCCTTCTGTATATAGCCTACGGCACAACACTTTGATTTTTTGGACATGCGAGTATTATAAAGATGTTTTTGTTGCAAGAAAAATATTGTATACATGATTTTTTGTTTTTGTTTTTGTTTTTGTTTTATACATGATTTTTTTTGTAGAACATGGCAAATTTATTGGGGATCCCAATTTATTATTAAGAGCATGTCAGATTTAATTATGTAGATCATGATATCCATCATAAACCACGTCTAAAATAAAATTGGGTGGCACCATTAGCCACCATATCCATCTAGAGAGCATGTCTAGGGCTCGGCTATGGCACCATATCCATCTAGAGAGCATGTCTACGGCTCGGCTACGACACCATATCCATCTACCGATATCTCACGTAGCAAGCATACATCCATAAAACATAGGGTGCATAAAAGAGTTCACGGTACAACCAACGACATAACATAAAAAATATAAAAAGCCCTAACGGGCAAGACAAGCTTCACGAGACCAGCCAGGCCTTCACCACCATCTGCTACCTCTTGAGCATGCGTTGGTTTTCCATTGAAGAGGAAAGGGTGATGCAGCAAAGTAGCGTAAGTATTTACCTCTGTTTTTGAGAACCAAGGTATCAATCCAGTAGGAGATTACACGCAAGTCACCTAGTACCTGCACAAACAATCAAGAACATTGCAACCAACGCGATAAAGGGGTTGTCAATCCCTTCACGGTCACTCGCAAAAGTGAGATCTAATAAAGATAATAAGATAAATATTTTTGGTATTTTTTGTTGTATAGATTGGAAAGTAAAGATTACAAAATAAAAGGCAAAAGAAATTGGCAAGTTAACGAGAAACTAATATGATGTAAAATAGACCTGGGGGCCATAGGTTTCACTAGTGGCTTATCTCAAGATAGCATACATTACGATGGGTGAACAAATTATTGCCGAGCAATTGATAGAAAAGCGCATAGTTATGAGAATATCTAGGCATGATCATGAACATAGGCATCACGTTCGTGTCAAGTAGACCGAAACGATTCTGCATCTACTACTATTACTCCACACATCGACCGCTATCCAGCATGCATCTAGAGTATTAAGTTCATAAGAACGGAGTAAGGCATTAAGCAAGATGACATGATGTAGAGGGATAACTCAAGCAATATGATATAAACCCCATCTTTTTATCCTCGATGGCAACAATACAATACGTGCCTTGCTACCCCTACTGTCACTAGGAAAGAACACCGCAAGATTGAACCCAAAGCTAAGCACTTCTCCCATTGCAAGAAAGATCAATCTAGTAGGCCAAACTGAACCGATAATTTGAAGAGACTTGCAAAGATATCAAATCATGCATATAATAATTCAGAGAAGAACCAAATAATATTCATAGATAATCTTGATCATAAATCCACAATTCATCGGATCTCGGCAAACACACCGCAAAAAGTATTACATCGAATAGATCTCCAAGAACATCGAGGAGAACCTTGTATTGAGAATCAAAGAGAGAGAAGAAGCCATCTAGCTAATAACTATGGACCCGAAGGTCTGTGGTAAACTACTCACGCTTCATCGGAGAGGCTATGGTGTTGATGTAGAAGCCCTCCGTGATCGATTCCCCCTCCGGCAGATCGCCGGAAAAGGCCCCAAGATGGGATCTCACGGGTACAGAAGGTTGCGGCGGTGGAAAAGTGGTTTCGTGGCTCTCCTGGATGTTTTTAGGGTATAAGAGTATATATAGGCGAAAGAAGTACGTCGGTGGAGCTCCGTGGGGCCCATGAGGGTGGGGGCGCGCCTACTCCCCTGGGCGCGCCCTCCTGCCTCGTGGCCGCCTCGCGGAGTTCCAGACTTCAACTCCAAGTCTTCTAGATTGCATTTGTTCCAAGAAAGATCATCGCGAAGGTTTCATTCCGTTTGGATTCCGTTTGGTATTCCTTTTCTGCGGAACACTAAAATAGGCAAAAAAACAGAAACTGGCACTCGGCCTCCGGTTAATAGGTTAGTCCCAAAAATAATATAAAAGAGCATATTAAAGCCCATTAAACATCCAAAACAGATAATATAATAGCATGGAACAATAAAAAATTATAGATACGTTGGAGACGTATCAAGCATCCCCAAGCTTAATTCATGCTTGTCCTCGAGTAGGTAAATGATAAAAACAGAATTTTTGATGTGGAAAGCTACCTAACATAATTTTCAATGTAATTTTCTTTATTGTGGCATGAATGTTCAGATCCATAAGATTCAAAATAAAAGTTTAATATTGACATAAAAACAATAATACTTCAAGCATACTAATAAAGCAATCATGTCTTCTCAAAATAACATGGCCAAAATAAGTTATCCCTACAAAATCATATAGTCTGGCTATGCTCTATCTTCATCACACAACATATTTAATCATGCACAACCTCGATGACAAGCCAAGCAATTGTTTCATACTTTTGATGTTCTCAAACTTTTTCAACTTTCACGCAATACATGAGCGTGAGCCATGGACATAGCACTATAGGTGGAATAGAATGGTGGTTGTGGAGAAGACAAAAAGGAGAAGATAGTCTCACATCAACTAGGTGTATCAACGGGCTATGGAGATGCCCATCAATAGATATCAATGTGAGTGAGTAGAGATTGCCATGCAACGGATGCACTAGAGCTATAAGTGTATGAAAGCTCAACAAAAGAAACTCAGTGGGTATGCATCCAACTTGGTTGCTCACGAAGACCTATGGCAATTTTGAGGAAGCCCATCATTGGAATATACAAGCCAAGTTCTATATCGTAAAATTCCCACTAGTATATGAAAGTGACAACATAGGAGACTCTCTATCATGAAGATCATGGTGCTACATTGAAGCACAAGTGTGGTAAAAGGATAGTAGCATTGTCCCTTCTCTCTTTTTCTCTCATTTTTTTTATTTGGGCCTTTTCTCCTTTTTTATGGCCTCTTTTTTTTTATCGTCCGGAGTCTCATCCCGACTTGTGGGGTAATCATAGTCTCCATCATCCTTTCCTCACTGGGACAATGCTCTAATAATGATGATCATCACACTTTTATTTACTTACAACTCAAGAATTACAACTCAATACTTAGAACAAAATATGACTCTATGTGAATGCCTCCGGCGGTGTACCGGGATGTGCAATGACTCATGAGTGACATGTATGAAAGAATTATGAATGATGGCTTTGCCACAAATACGATATCAACTACATGATCATGCAAAGCAATATGACAATGATGGAGCGTGTCATAATAAACGGAACGGTGGAAAGTTGATGGCAATTTATCTCGGAATGGCTATGGAAATGCCATGATAGGTAGGTATGGTGGCTGTTTTGAGGAAGGTATATGGTGGGTGCATGATACCGGCGAAAGGTGCGCGGTATTAGAGAGGCTAGCAATGGTGGAAGGGTGAGAGTGCGTATAATCCATGGACTCAACATTAGTCATAAAGAACTCACATACTTATTGCAAAAATCTATTAGTTATCGAAACAAAGTACTACGCGCATGCTCCTAGGGGGATAGATGAAGGAAATATGCCCTAGAGGCAATAATAAAGTTATTATTTATTTCCTTATTTCATGATAAATGTTTCTTATTCATGCTAGAATTGTATTAACCGGAAACTTGATACATGTGTGAATACATAGACAAAAAGAGTGTCACTAGTATGCCTCTACTTGACTAGCTCGTTGAATCAAAGATGGTTAAGTTTCCTAGCCATAGACATGAGTTGTCATTTGATTAACGGGATCACGTCATTAGAGAATGATGTGATTGACTTGACCCATTCCGTTAGCTTAGCACTTGATCGTTTAGTATGTTGCTATTGCTTTCTTCATGACTTATACATGTTCCTATGACTATGAGATTGTGCAACTCCCGATTACTGGAGGAACACATTGTGTGCTACCAAACGTCACAACGTAACTGGGTGATTATATAGGTGCTCTACATGTGTCTCCGATGGTACTTGTTGAGTTGGCATAGATCGAGATTAGGATTTGTCACTCCGATTATCGGAGAGGTATCTCTGGGCCCTCTCGGTAATGCACTTCACTATAAGCCTTGCAAGCATTGTGACTAATGAGTTAGTTGCGGGATGATGCATTACGGAACGAGTAAACAGACTTGCCGGTAACGAGATTGAGCTAGGTATTGAGATACCGACGATCGAATCTCGGGCAAGTAACATACCGATGACAAAGGGAACAACGTATGTTGTTATGCGGTTTGACCGATAAAGATCTTCGTAGAATATGTAGGAACCAATATGAGCATTCAGGTTCCGCTATTGGTTATTGACCGGAGATGTGGCTCGGTCATGTCTACATACTTCTCGAACCCGTAGGGTCCGCACGCTTAACGTTCGGTGACGATTGGTATTATGTGTTTATGTTTTTTGATGTACCGGAGGTAGTTCAGAGTCCTGGATGAGATCGGGGACATGACGAGGAGTCTCGAAGTGGACGAGACGTAAAGATCGATATATTGGACGACTATATTCGGACATCGGAAAGGTTCTGAGTAATTCGGGTATTTGTCGGAGTACCTGGGGACTTACGGGAATACGGGAGTACATATGGGCCTTAGTGGGCTTTAGGGGGGAAAGAGGAGAAGCCACGAGGGATGGCCGCGCGCGCCCCATGGGCCTAGTCCGAATTGGACTAGGGGAGGGGCTGCGCCCCCTCTTTCCTTCTCCTCCCCCTCTCCTTCCTTCCCCCTCCTAGTGGCACTAGGAAAGGGGAGTCCTACTCCCACTAGGAGGAGGACTCCTCCTCCTGGCGCGCCCTGCAAGGGCCGGCCGGCCTCCCCCCTTGCTCCTTTATATACGGGGGCAGGGGCACCCCAAGACACAACAATTGATCATTGATCTTTTAGCCGTGTGCCGTGCCCCTCCACCATAATCCACCTCGATCATATCGTAGCGGTGCTTAGGCGAAGCCCTGCGTCGGTAGCATCATCATCACCGTCATCACGCCGTCGTGCTGACGGAACTCTCCCTCGAAGCTCTGCTGGATCAGAGTTCGTGGGACGTCATCGAGCTGAACGTGTGCTGAACTCGGAGGTGCCGTACGTTTGGTACTTGGATCAGTCGGATCGTGAAGATGTACGACTACATCAACTGCATTGTTCTAACGCTTCCGATTTCGGTCTACGAGGGTACATGGACACACTCTCCCCTCTCGTTGATATGCATCACCATGATCTTGCGTGTTCGTAGGAATTTTTTTGAAATTACTACGTTCCCCAACAATAGATTGGTAGGAAAAGTCCATCGCTCGTCCCCGACCGCCACTCATAAGGAGGACAATCAATAAATAAATCATGCTCTGACTTCATCACATAACGGTTCACCATACGTGCATGCTACGGGAATCACAAACTTTAACACAAGTATCTCTCAAATTCACAACTACTCAACTAGCATGACTCTAATATCACCATCTTCATGTTGGGGAACGTAGTAATTTCAAAAAAATTCCTACGCACACGCAAGATCATGGTGATGCATAGCAACGAGAGGGGAGAGTGTTGTCCACGTACCCTCGTAGACCGAAAGCGGAAGCGTTATCACAACGCGGTTGATGTAGTCGTACGTCTTCACGATCCGACCGATCAAGTACCGAATGCACGGCACCTCCGAGTTCAGCACACGTTCAGCTCGATGATGTCCCTCGAACTCCGATCCAGCCGAGTGTTGAGGGAGAGTTTCATCAGCACGATGGCGTGGTGACGATGATGATGTTCTACCGACGCAGGGCTTCGCCTAAGCACCGCTACGATATTATCGAGGTGTAATATGGTGGAGGGGGGCACCGCACACGGCTAAGAGATCAATGATCAATTGTTGTGTCTATGGGGTGCCCCCCTGCCCCCGTATATAAAGGAGCAAGGGGGGAGGCGGCCGGCCTAGGAGGAGGGCGCGCCAAGGGGGAAGTCCTACTCCCACCGGGAGTAGGACTCCTCCTTTCCTTGTTGGAGTAGGAAAAGGGAAGGGAGAAGGAGAAAGAAGGAAGGGGGTGCCCCCCTCCCTAGTCCAATTCGGACTAGTCCATGGGGAGGGGTGCGGCCACCCTTTGGGGCCTTTCTCTCCTTTCCCGTATGGCCCATTAAGGCCCAATACGAATTCCCGTAACTCTCTGGTACTCCGAAAAATACCCGAATCACTCGGAACCTTTCTGATGCCCGAATATAGTCGTCCAATATATCGATCTTTACGTCTCGGCCATTTCGAGACTCCTCATCATGTCCCTGATCTCATACGGGACTCCGAACTCCTTCGGTACATCAAAACATATAAACTCATAATATAACTGTCATCGTAACGTTAAGCGTGCGGACCCTACAGGTTCGAGAACTATGTAGACATGACCGAGACACCTCTCCGGTCAATAACCAATAGCGGAACCTGGATGCTCATATTGGCTCCCACATATTCTACGAAGATCTTTATCGGTTAAACCGCATAACAACATACGTTGTTCCCTTTGTCATCGGTATGTTACTTGCCCGAGATTCGATCGTCGGTATCTCAATACCTAGTTCAATCTCGCTACCGGCAAGTCTCTTTACTCGTTCCGTAATACATCATCCCGCAACTAACTCATTAGTTACAATGCTTGCAAGGCTTATAGTGATGTGCATTACCGAGTGGGCCCAGAGATACCTCTCCAACAATCGGTATCCTATGAAGACACATTTCTCCGATTTGGGTTTGAGCTTATCAGGATGAAACTTTTTCACATAAGCATCGCAACCCCAAACTTTAAGAAACGACAACTTTGATTTCTTGCCAAACCACAGTTCAAAAGATGTCGTCTCAACGGATTTAGATGGTACCCTATTTAACGTGAATGCAGCTGTCTCTAATGCATAACCCCAAAACGATAGTGTTAGATCGGTAAGAGACATCATATATCGCACCATATCTAATAAAGTACGGTTACGATGTTCGGACACACCATTACACTGTGGTGTTCCAGGTGGCGTGAGTAGTGAAACTATTTCACATTGTTTTAACTGAAGGCCAAACTCGTAACTCAAATACTCTTCTCCACGATCAGATCGTAGAAACTTTATTTTCTTGTTATGATGATTTTCTACTTCACTCTGAAATTATATGAACTTTTCAAATGTTTCAGACTTCTGTTTCATTAAGCAGATATACCCATATCTGCTCAAATTCATCTGTGAAGGTCAGAAAATAATGATACCTGCTACGAGCCTCAATATTCATCGGACCACATACATCTGTATGTATGATTTCCAACAAATCTGTTGCTCTCTCCATAATTCCGGAGAACGGCGTTTTAGTCATCTTGCCCATGAGGCACGGTTCGCAAGCATCAAGTGATTCCAAAATCCCATCAGTATGGAGTTTCTTCATGTGCTTTACACCAATATGACCTAAACGGCAGTGCCACAAATAAGTTGCACTATCATTATTAACTTTGCATCTTTTGGCTTCATTATTATGAATATGTGTATCACTACGATCGAGATCCAACAAACCATTTTATTGGGTGTATGACCATAGAAGGTTTTATTCATGTAAACAGAACAACAATTATTCTCTAATTTAAATGAATAACCGTATTGCAACAAACATGATCAAATCATATTCATGCTCAACGCAAACACCAAATAACACTTATTTAGTTTCAACACTAATCCCGAAAGTATAGGGAGTGCGCGATGATGATCATATCAATCTTGGAACTACTTCCAACACACATCGTCACCTCGCCTTTTACTAGTCTCTGTTTATTCTGCAACTCCCGTTTCGAGTTACTACTCTTAGCAACTGAACCAATATCAAATACCAAGGGGTTGCTATAAACACTAGTAAAGTACACATCAATAACATGTATATCCAATATACCTTTGTTCACTTTGCCATCCTTCTTATCCACCAAATAGTTGGGGTAGTTCCGCTTCCAGTGACCAGTCCCTTTGCAGTAGAAGCACTTAGTCTTAGGCTTAGGACCAGACTTAGGCTTCTTCACTTGAGCAGCAACTTGCTTGCCGTTCTTCTTGAAGTTCCCCTTCTTCCCTTTGCCCTTTTCTTGAAACTAGTGGTCTCGTCAACCATCAACACTTGATGTTTTTCTTGATTTCTACCTTCGTCGATTTCAGCATCACGAAGAGCTCGGGAATTACTTTTGTCATCCCTTGCATACTATAGTTCATCACGAAGTTCTACTAACTTGGTGATGGTGACTAGAGAATTCTGTCAATCACTATTTTATCTGGAAGATTAACTCCCACTTGATTCAAGCGATTGTAGTACCCAGACAATCTGAGCACATGCTCACTGCTTGAGCTATTCTCCTCCATCTTTTAGCTATAGAACTTGTTGGAGACTTTATATCTCTCAACTCGGGTATTTGCTTGAAATATTAACTTCAACTCCTGGAACATCTCATATGGTCCATGACGTTCAAAACGTCTTTGAAGTCCCGATTCTAAGCCGTTAAGCATGGTGCACTAAACTATCAAGTAGTCATCATATTGAGCTAGCCAAACGTTCATAACGTCTGCATCTGCTCCTGCAATAGGTCTGTCACCTAGCGGTGCATCAAGGACATAATTTTTCTGTGCAGCAATGAGGATAATCCTCATATCACGGATCCAATCCGCATCTTTGCTACTAACATCTTTCAACATAATTTTTCTCTAGGAACATATCAAAAATAAACACAGGGAAGCAACAACGCGAGCTATTGATCTACAACATAATTTGCAAAATACTATCAGGACTAAGTTCATGATAAATTAAGTTCAATTAATCATATTACTTAAGAACTCCCACTTAGATAGACATCCCTCTAATCATCTAAGTGATTACGTGATCCAAATCAACTAAACCATAACGGATCATCACGTGAAATGGAGTAGTTTTCAATGGTGAACATCACTATGTTGATCATATCTACTATATGATTCATGCTCGACCTTTCGGTCTCAGTGTTCCGAGGCCATATCTGCATATGCTAGGCTCGTCAAGTTTAACCTGAGTATTCCGCGTGTGCAACTGTTTTGCACCCGTTGTATTTGAACGTAGAGCCTATCACACCCGATCATCACGTGGTGTCTCAGCACGAAGAACTTTCGCAACGGTGCATACTCAGGGAGAACACTTTTATCTTGAAATTTTAGTGAGAGATCATCTTATAATGCTACCGTCAATCAAAGCAAGATAAGATGCATAAAAGATAAACATCACATGCAATCAATATAAGTGATATGATATGGCCATCATCATCTTGTGCTTGTGATCTCCATCTCCGAAGCACCGTCATGATCACCATCGTCACCGGCGCGACACCTTGATCTCCATCGTAGCATCGTTGTCGTCTCACCAACTATTGCTTTTACGACTATCGCTACCGCTTAGTGATAAAATAAAACAATTACATGGCGATTGCATTTCATACAATAAAGCGACAACCATATGGCTCCTGCCAGTTGCCGATAACTCGGTTACAAAACATGATCATCTCATACAATAAAATATAGCATCATGTCTTGACCATATCACATCACAACATGCCCTGCAAAAACAAGTTAGACGTCCTCTACTTTGTTGTTGCAAGTTTTACGTGGCTGCTACGGGCTTAGCAAGAACCGTTCTTACCTACGCATCAAAACCACAACGATAGTTTGTCAAGTTGGTGCTGTTTTAACCTTCGCAAGGACCGGGCGTAGCCACACTCGGTTCAACTGAAGTGAGAGAGACAGACACCCGCCAGTCACCTTTAAGCATCGAGTGCTCGCAACGGTGAAACCAGTCTCGCGTAAGCGTACGCGTAATGTCGGTCCGGGCCGCTTCATCTCACAATACCGCCGAACCAAAGTATGACATGCTGGTAAGCAGTATGACTTATATCGCCCACAACTCACTTGTGTTCTACTCGTGCATATAACATCAACGCATAAAACCAGGCTCGGATGCCACTGTTGGGGAACGTAGTAATTTCAAAAAAATTCCTATGCACACGCAAGATCATGGTGATGCATAGCAACGAGAGGGGAGAGTGTTGTCCACGTACCCTCGTAGACCGAAAGCGGAAGTGTTATCACAACGTGGTTGATGTAGTCGTACGTCTTCACGATCCGACCGATCAAGTACCGAACGCACGGCACCTCCGAGTTCAGCACACGTTCAGCTCGATGACGCCCCTCGAACTCCGATCCAGCCGAGTGTTGAGGGAGAGTTTCGTCAGCACGACGGCGTGGTGACGATGATGATGTTCTACCGACGCAGGGCTTCGCCTAAGCACTGCTACGATATGATCGAGGTGTAATATGGTGGAGGGGGCACCGCACACGGCTAAGAGATCAATGATCAATTGTTGTGTCTATGGGGTGCCCCCTGCCCCCGTATATAAAGGAGCAAGGGGGGAGGCGGCCGGCCTAGGAGGAGGGCGCGCCAAGGGGGGAGTCCTACTCCCACCGGGAGTAGGACTCCTCCTTTCCTTGTTGGAGTAGCAAAAGGGAAGGGAGAAGGAGAAAGAAGGAAGGGGGCGCCCCCCCTCCCTAGTCCAATTCAGACTAGTCCATGGGGAGGGGTGCGGCCACCCTTTGGGGCCTTTCTCTCCTTTCCCGTATAGCCCATTAAGGCCCAATACGAATTCCCGTAACTCTCCGGTACTCCGAAAAATACCCGAATCACTCGGAACCTTTCCGATGTCCGAATATAGTCGTCCAATATATCGATCTTTACGTCTCGACCATTTCGAGACTCCTCATCATGTCCCTGATCTCATCCGGGACTCCTAACTCCTTCGGTACATCAAAACATATAAACTCATAATATAACTGTCATCGTAACGTTAAGCGTGCGGACCCTACGGGTTCGAGAACTATGTAGACATGACCGAAATACCTCTCCGGTCAATAACCAATAGCGGAACCTGGATGCTCATATTGGCTCCCACATATTCTACGAAGATCTTTATCGGTCAAACCGCATAACAACATACGTTGTTCCCTTTGTCATCGGTATGTTACTTGCCCGAGATTCGATCGTCGGTATCTCAATACCTAGTTCAATCTCGTTACCGGCAAGTCTCTTTACTCGTTCTGTAATACATCATCCCACAACTAACTCATTAGTTACAATGCTTGCAAGGCTTATAGTGATGTGCATTACCGAGTGGGCCCAGAGATACCTCTCCGACGATCGGAGTGACGAATCCTAATCTCGAAATACGCCAACCCAACAAGTACCTTTGGAGACACCTGTAGAGCACCTTTATAATCACCCAGTTACGTTGTGACGTTTGGTAGCACACAAAGTGTTCCTCCGGTAAACGGGAGTTGCATAATCTCATAGTCATAGGAACATGTATAAGTCATGAAGAAAGCAATAGCAACATACTAAACGATCGAGTGCTAAGCTAACGGAATGGGTCAAGTCAATCACATCATTCTCCTAATGATGTGATCTCGTTAATCAAATGACAACCCATGTCAATGTCTAGGAAACTTAACCATCTTTGATCAACGAGCTAGTCAAGTAGAGGCATACTAGTGACACTCTGTTTGTCTATGTATTCACACATGTATTATGTTTCCGGTTAATACAATTCTAGCATGGATAATAAACATTTATCATGATATAAGGAAATAAATAATAACTTTATTATTGCCTCTAGGGCATATTTCCTTCACTTCATATCTCAAAACAATCATAAGGAATCAAACTTCTCATAGTATTCGATGCACTTTGTATGATAGTTTTTATTATACCTATCTTGGATGTTCATCATATTAGGACTAATTTTATAGCCAAAGCAAACTACCATGCTGTTCTAAAAGACTCTCAAAATAATATAAGTGAAGCATGAGAGATCAATAATTTCTATAAAATAAAACCACCACCGTGCTCTAAAAGATATAAGTGAAGCACTAGAGCAAAATTATCTAGCTCAAAAGATATAAGTGAAGCAAATATAGTATTCTAATGAATTCCGGTTCATGCGTGTCTCTCCAAAAGGTGTGTACAGCAAGGATGATTGTGGTAAACTAAAAATCAAAGACTCAAATCATACAAGACGCTCCAAGCAAAACACATATCATGTGGTGAATAAAAATATAGCCTCAAGTAAAGTTACCGATAGACGAAGGCGAAAGAGGGGATGCCTTCCGGGGCATCCCCAAGCTTAGGCTTTTGGTTGTCCTTGAATTTTACCTTGGGGTGCCTTGGGCATCCCCAAGCTTAGGCTCTTGCCACTCCTTATTCCCAAATCCATCAAATCTTTACCCAAAAACTTGAAAACTTCACAACACAAAACTTAACAGATAATCTCATGAGCTCCGTTAGTATAAGAAAATAAACCACCACTTTAAGGTACTGTAATGAACTCATTATTTATTTGTATTGGTGTTAAACCTACTGTATTCCAACTTCTCTATGGTTTTTACCTCCCGATACTACTCATAGATTCATTAAAATAAGCAAACATCACATGAAAAACAGAATCTGTCAAAACAGAATAGTCTGTAGCAATCTGTATCAAACGAATACTTCTGGAACTCCAACAATTCTGAAATAACTTGGTGGACGTGAGGAATTTGTCTATTAATCATCTTCAAAAAGAATCAACCTAAAATCACTTCCCAGTAAAAAATGGCAGCTAATCTCGTGAGCGCTAAAGTTTATGTTTTTTACAGCAAGATCGCAAAGACTTCACCCAAGTCTTCCCAAAGGTTCTACTTGGCACAAACACTAATTAAAACATAAAACCATGTCTAAAAAGAGGCTAGATGAATTATTTATTACTAAACAGGAACAAAAAGCAAGGAACAAAAATAAAATTGGGTTGCCTCCCAACAAGCGCTATCGTTTAACGCCCCTAGCTAGGCATAAAGCAAGAATAGATCTAGGTATTACCATCTTTGGTATGCAATCCATATGTGGCTCTCATAATAGATTCATAAGGTAATTTAATTTTATCTCTAGGAAAGTGTTCCATGCCTTTCCTTAACGGAAATTGGAATCTAATATTTCTTCTTTCATGTCAATAATTGCACCAATCGTTCTAATGAAAGGTCTACCAAGAATAATAGGAAATGTAGGATTGCAATCTATATCAAGAACAATGAAATCTACGGGCACATAATTCCTATTCGAAACAATAAGAACATCATTAATCCTTGCCATAGGTTTCTTAATGGTGGAATCCGCAAGGTGCAAATTTAAAGAACAATCATCAAATTCGCGGAAACCTAACACATCACACAAAGTTTTTTGAATCGTGGAAACACTAGCACCCAAATCACATAAAGCATAGCATTCATGATCTTTAATCTTAATTTTAATAGTAGGTTCCCACTCATCATAAAGTTTTCTAGGGATAGAAACTTCTAGCTCAAGCTTTTTTTCATAAGATTGCATTAAAGCATCAACGATATGTTTAGTAAAAGCTTTATTTTGATTATAAGCATGAGGAGAATTTAACACGGATTGCAACAAGAAAATGCAATCTATCAAAGAGCAATTATCATAATTAAATTCCTTGAAATCCAAAATAGTGGGTTCACTGCTATGTAAAGTTTTGACCTCTTCAATCCCACTTTTATCAATTTTAGCATCAAGATCTAAAAACTCCGAATCATTGGGACGCCTTTTAACTAAAGTTGACTCATCTCCAATCCCTTCTTTATCAAGATTCATATTGGAAAACAAAGATTTAATAGGAGTCACATCAATTACTTTTAGATCTTCATCTTTATTATCATGAAAACTAGAAGAACACGCTTTCACAAAGCAATCTTTTTTAGCACGCATCCTAGCGGTTCTTTCTTTGCATTCATCAATGGAAATTCTCATGGCTTTGAGAGACTCATTGATGTCATGCTTAGGTGGAATAGATCTAAGTTTCAAAGAATCAACATCGAAATTCTATCCACGTTCCTAGCCAACTTATCAATCTTAGGCAATTTTTCTTCAAGCAAAGCATTGAAATTCTTTTGCGAATTCATAAATTCTTTAACACTAGTCTCAAAATTAGAGGGCATCTTATTAAAATTTCCATAAGAGTTGTTGTAGGAATTACCATAATTATTAGAGGAATTACTAGGGAACGGCCTAGAATTAAAGTTTCCTCTATACGCGTTGTTACCAAAATTGTTCCTACCAACAAAATTCACATCCATAGATTCATTATTATTCTCAATCAAAGTGGACAAAGGCATATCATTAGGATCAGAAGAAACACTCTTATTAGCAAACAATTTCATAAGTTCGTCCATCTTTCCACACAAAAGATTAATCTCTTCTATCGCATGAACTTTTTTACTAGTGAATCGGTGTGCCATTGAGAATAATTAACCATAATATTATCTAGGAGTTTAGTAGCTTCTCCTAAGGTGATTTCCATAAAATTGCCTCCCGCGGCCGAATCTAAAAGATTTCTAGAAGCAAAATTCAATCCGGCATAATTTTTTGTATAATCATCCATAAATTCAAACCGTGTGTAGGGCAATTACGTATCATTAATTTCATCCTCTCCCAAGCTGGTGCAACATGCTCATGATCAAGTTGCTTAAAATTCATAATATCGTTTCTAAGAGAGATGATCTTAGCGGGGGAAATACTTAGAGATAAAAGCATCTTTGCACTTATTCCATGAATCAATACTATTTTTAGGCAAAGAAGAGAACCAAGTTTTATCACGATCTCTAAGCGAAAATGGAAATAGCTTCAATTTAACAATATCATTATCCACATCTTTCTTCTTTTGCATATCACACAAATCAACAAAGTTGTTTAGATGGGTAGCGGCATCTTCACTAGGAAGGCCAGAAAATTGATCTTTCATGACAAGATTCAACAAAGCAGCATTAATTTCACAAGATTCAGCATCGGTAATAGGAGCAACCAGAGTGCTAATAAAATCACTGTTGTTGGTATTGGAAAAGTCACATAATTTAGTATTATCTTGAGCCATCGTGATAAACAATCAATCCAACACACAAGCACACAAGAAGCAAGCGGAAGGAGGCGAACGGATAAGAGGCGAAGAAAAGGCAAAGGTTTTCGAAAATAGTTTTAGAAGTGGGGGAGAGGAAAAGAGAGGCGAATGGCAAATAATGTAATACGAGGGAGAAGAGTTTATGATGGGTACTTGGTATGTCTTGACTTGAGCGTAGATCTCCCCGGCAACGGCGCCAGAAATCCTTCTTGCTACCTCTTGAGCATGCATTGGTTTTCCCTTGAAGAGGAAAGGGTGATGCAGCAAAGTAGTGTAAGTATTTCCCTCAGTTTTTGAGAACCAAGGTATCAATCCAGTAGGAGACTACATGCAAGTCACCTAGTACCTGCACAAACAATCAAGAACCTTGCAACCAACGCGATAAAGGGGTTGTCAATCCCTTCACGGTCACTCGCAAAAGTGAGATCTAATAAAGATAATAAGATAAATATTTTTGGTATTTTTGTTGTATAGATTGGAAAGTAAAGATTGCAAAATAAAAGGTGAAAGAAATTGGCAAGTTAACGGGAAACTAATATGATGTAAAACAGACTCGGGGGCCATAGGTTTCACTAGTGGCTTCTCTCAAGATAGCATATATTATGGTGGGTGAACAAATTACTGCTGAGCAATTGATAGGAAAGCGCATAGTTATGAGAATATCTAGGCATGATCATGAACATAGGCATCACGTCCATGTCAAGTAGACCGAAACGATTCTGCATCTACTACTATTACTCCACACATCGACTGCTATCCAGCATGCATCTAGAGTATTAAGTTCATAAGAACAGAGTACTGCATTAAGCAAGATGACATGATGTAGAGGGATAAACTCAAGCAATATGATATAAACCCCATCTTTTTATCCTCGATGGCAACAATACAATACGTGCCTTGCTGCCCCTACTGTCACCGGGAAAGGACACCGCAAGATTGAACCCAAAGCTAAGCACTTCTCCCATTGCAAGAAAGATCAATCTAGTAGGCCAAACTAAACCGATAATTCGAAGAGACTTGCAAAGATATCAAATCATGAATATAAGAATTCAGAGGAGAACCAAATAATATTCATAGATAATCTTGATCATAAATCCACAATTCACCGGATCTCGGCAAACACACCGCAAAAAGTATTACATCGAATAGATCTCCAAGAACATCGAGGAGAACTTTGTATTGCGAATCAAAGAGAG
This sequence comes from Triticum aestivum, assembly GCF_018294505.1. NCBI lineage: Eukaryota > Viridiplantae > Streptophyta > Magnoliopsida > Poales > Poaceae > Triticum > Triticum aestivum. The sequence goes on along the minus strand of NC_057811.1, from coordinate 387,314,688 downwards.
AGAAGAAGCCATCTAGCTAATAACTATGGACTCGAAGGTCTGTGGTAAACTACTCACGCTTCATCGGAGAGGCTATGGTGTTGATGTAGAAGCCCTCCGTGATCGATTCCCCCTCCGGCAGATCGCCGGAAAAGGCCCCAAGATGGGATCTCACGGGTACAGAAGGTTGCGGCGGTGGAAAAGTGGTTTCGTGGCTCTCCTGGATGTTTTTAGGGTATAAGAGTATATATAGGCGAAAGAAGTACGTCGGTGGAGCTCCATGGGGCCCACGAGGGTGGGGGCGCGCCTACCCCCCTGGGCGCGCCCTCCTGCTCGTGGCTGCCTCGCGGAGTTCCAGACTTCAACTCCAAGTCTTCTGGATTGCGTTTGTTCCAAGAAAGACCATCGCGAAGGTTTCATTCCGTTTGGATTCCGTTTGGTATTCCTTTTCTGCGAAACACTGAAATAGGCAAAAAAAACAGAAACTGGCACTGGCCTCCGGTTAATAGGTTTGTCACGCCCAAGATGCGACCCTATCCTAAAGGAACTCGAAGGTCCCACCAAGGATAGAAGCGCATCTTGAAGACGCTTTGCAAGGTGGATATCATTACATCGTACCATTACATAATAGTTGGGGATACATACAAAAGGCACAACCTCCCCAAAGAATACATCAACATACATGATAACAACATCCGACTACGGATGAAACACAAACAGGAACTCAAACGACTTCCACCCTGCTAGCCCAGGCTGCCGACCCGGAACCTAACCCAAGATCGACGAAGAAGAAGAAGAACTCCAACACGAGTAAACATCGCTCTCGTGTCATGATCATCGCAAAACCTGAACCTGCAACTGTTGGTGTAGTAATCTGTGAGCCACGAGGACTCAGCAATCCCATTACCATGGGTATCAAGACTAGCAAAGCTTAATGGGTAAGGAAGGGGTAAAGTGGTGAGGTTGCAGCAGCGGCTAAGCAAAGTATGGTGGCTAACTTACGAAATAAGAGTGAGAAGAGGAGCTTAACAAGCGGTCTTCAACTAGTAATGATCAAGAAGTGATCCTGAACTCCTACTTACGTCAAACATAACCCAAAAACCGGGTTCTCCTCTCGAATAACCCCGAAAAGAGACAATCACGGTTACGCACGCGGTTGGCGTATTTTAGAAGAGTTTACTTCAAGTTTACTACAACCGGATATTAACAAATTCCCATCTGCCACATAACCGCGGGCACGGCTCTCGAAAGTTTATACCCTACAGGGGTGTCCCAACTTAGCCCATGATAAGCTCTCACGATCAACGAAGGATATTCCTTCTCCCGGGAAGACCCGATCAGTCTCGGAATCCCGGTTCCAAGACATTTCGACAATGGTAAAACAAGACCAGCAAAGCCGCCCGATGTGCCGACAAATCCCGATAGGAGCTGCACATATCTCGTTCTCAGGGCACACCGGGTGAGCAAGACATCGGGTTGGCATAGACCCTGGTTGCCCAGGGGGCGACGAACATCGCTCGGTTTGGACCAACACTCAGAGGAGCACTGGCCAGGGGGGCTAAAATAAAGATGACCCTCGGGCTCCGGAAACCCAAGGGAAAAAGGCTTAGGTTGTTAGGCAAATGTAAAACCAATGTTGGGCCTTGCTGGAAGAGTTTTATTCAAAGAGAACTATCAAGGGGTTCCCATAACACCCAACCGCGTTAGGACACAAAATCCGGGAACATAATACCAATATGACGGAAACTAGGGCGGCAAGAGTGGAACAAAACACCAGGCATAAGGCCGAGCCTTCCACCCTTTACCAAGTATATAGATGCATTAATAATATAAGAGATATTGTGATATCCCAACATAAACATAAACCAACATGGATCAATATTCATCTTCACTTGCAATTAGCAATGCTATAAGAGGGGCTGAGCAAAAGTGGTAACATAGCCAAACAACGGTTTGCTAGGAAGGGTGACAAAGGTTAGAGGTTCATGGCAATTTGGGAGGCTTGATAAGCAAGTGGTACGTAACGCGGCATAGCGATAGCATCGAGGCATCTAGCATAGCAATGATAGTAGTGAGATCCAAGGTGACGGTCATCTTGCCTGAAATCCCGCTAGGAAGAAGAACGAGTCCATGAAGAAGACGAACCAACGTAGTCGAGCGGATCCTCACAATCGCAACGTTACCGGAACTATCAAGAAGAAGCAATACCGGAAAGAAGCAAACAACATAGTAAACAAACAAGCATAACATGACATGATGCACAACCAAGTATGATGCATGTCAAGATTAAATGTTGTTAACATGGCAAGAGGTGAAGCATATGCAAACCATCTATTTAGGCAAGTTTAAATGAGGCCGGAAACACAAGCAACAATTCCGGAAAATCCTCATAAGCATATTTCGAATTTGGTACTGTACTGCCCTATACACAATTTTAATGTTGTTAAACTGAAAAATAAAGTGCAGCAAGTTAATCTATGCATTTTTCTACCCCATTTACATATAAAGTTTATTTAAAATGGAGCTACGGTTATTTAGTTATGAAATAAAGCATTTTAACATGCCATTTATACAAATTAATTCAAACAGCACATTTAGACATTTTAAACATGGAAGAAAGCAGCATATTATGAAAGTACATGAAATCCTAAGCATTTTACATATATTACATGCTTTATTATGATGCTTGGATATTTATATATGAGCAAAGCAAATTAATGGCATTTCAGAAATGCATGCACTGGAAATATGCCAAAATCACAGAGTGGAAAAAAATATGCACGGGCCGGATGGCAGCGCAGTGTAGCGGCCCAGAAGCGAATGAGGCCTAAGTGGCTGGCTGTGTGGTGTGCAAAAAGATAAATAAGAGGAGACAGAGGCAAAAATTGGGATGCCTGGGAATTGAACCCAGCACCTCACAGTTGAAAACAGAGCGCGCTGACCAGCTCGCCTAGAAGATGTCATATTTATCTTTTTGCACACCACACAGCCAGCCACTTAGGCCTCATTCGCTTCTGGGCCGCTGCACTGCGCTGCCATCCGGCCCGTGCATATTTTTTTCCACTCTGTCATTTTGGCATATTTCCAGTGCATGCATATTTTCAGAAATGCCATTAATTTGCTTTGCTCATATATAAATATCCATGCATCATAATAAAGCATGTAATATATGTAAAATTCTTAGGATTTCATGTACTTTCATAATATGCTGCTTTCTTCCATGTTTAAAATAAAGATGACCCTCGGGCTCCGGAAACCCAAGAGAAAAAGGCTTAGGTTGTTAGGCAAATGTAAAACCAATGTTGGGCCTTGCTGGACGAGTTTTATTCAAAGCGAACTATCAAGGGGTTCCCATAACACCCAACCGCGTTAGGGACGCAAAATCCGGGAACATAATACAGATATGACGAAAACTAGGGCGGCAAGAGTGGAACAAAACACCAGGCATAAGGCCGAGCCTTCCACCCTTTACCAAGTATATAGATGCATTAATAATGTAAGAGATATTGTGATATCCCAACATAAACATAATCCAACAAGGAGCAATCTTCAACTTCACCTGCAACTAGCAACGCTATAAGAGGGGCTGAGCAAAAGCGGTAACATAGCCAAACAACAGTTTGCTAGGAAGGGTGACAAAGGTTAGAGGTTCATGGCAATTTGGGAGGCTTGATAAGCAAGTGGTAGGTAACGCAGCATAGCGATAGCATCGAGGCATCTATCATAGCAATGATAGTAGTGAGATCCAAGGTGACGGTCATCTTGCCTGAAATCCCGCTAGGAAGAAGAACGAGTCCATGAAGAAGACGAACCAACGTAGTCGAGCGGATCCTCACAATCGCAACATTACCGGAACTATCAAGAAGAAGCAATACCGCAAAGGAGCAATTGATAGAAAAGCGCATAGTTATGAGAATATCTAGGCATGATCATGAACATAGGCATCACGTCCGTGTCAAGTAGACCGAAACGATTCTGCATCTACTACTATTACTCCACACATCGACCGCTATCCAGCATGCATCTAGAGTATTAAGTTTATAAGAACAGAGTAACGCATTAAGCAAGATGACATGATGTAGAGGGATAAACTCAAGCAATATGATATAAACCCCATCTTTTTATCCTCGATGGCAACAATACAATACGTGCCTTGCTGCCCCTACTGTCACTGGGAAAGGACACCGCAAGATTGAACCCAAAGCTAAGCACTTCTCCCATTGCAAGAAAGATCAATCTAGTAGGCCAAACTAAACCGATTATTCGAAGAGACTTGCAAAGATATCAAATCATGCATATAAGAATTCAGAGGAGAACCAACTAATATTCATAGATAATCTTGATCATAAATCCACAATTCATCGGATCTCGGCAAACACACCGCAAAAAGTATTACATCGAATAGATCTCCAAGAACATCGAGGAGAACTTTGTATTGCGAATCAAAGAGAGAGAGAAGAAGCCATCTAGCTAATAACTATGGACTCGAAGGTCTGTGGTAAACTACTCATGCTTCATCGGAGAGGCTATGGTGTTGATGTAGAAGCCCTCCGTGATCGATTCCCCCTCCGGCAGATCGCCGAAAAAGGCCCCAAGATGGGATCTCACGGGTACAGAAGGTTGCGGCGGTGGAAAAGTGGTTTCGTGGCTCTCCTGGATGTTTTTAGGGTATAAGAGTATATATAGGCGAAAGAAGTACGTCGGTGGAGCTCCATGGGGCCCACGAGGGTGGGGGCGCGCCTACCCCCTGGGCGCGCCCTCCTGCCTCGTGGCCGCCTCGTGGAGTTCCAGACTTCAACTCCAAGTCTTCTGGATTGCATTTGTTCCAAGAAAGATCATCGCGAAGGTTTCATTCCGTTTGGATTCCGTTTGGTATTCCTTTTCTGCGAAACACTGAAATAGGCAAAAAAACAGAAACTGGCACTGGGCCTCTGGTTAATAGGTTAGTCCCAAAAATAATATAAAAGAGCATATTATAGCCCATTAAACATCCAAAACAGATAATATAATAGCATGGAACAATCAAAAATTATAGATACGTTGGAGACGTATCACCATCTTCATTGTGCCTTCTCTTTAGTGCTCCTCCTCCATGCCGTCCTCGCCGAGGTAGTAGGGGAGGCTGTGCATACCGTTGCGGGTGCGGAAGATGCAGTCGAAGTTTGTGAAGATGTTGTGGGTTGTGAATGCGATGAATTCGCATCCACATCAAAACACCTTGCCGAGGAGGTAGTACGCATCAAATCTATTGGTGAAGGTGACGATGAGCCCTATCGGCGGAGTCTTGGAGTTTGGACGCACTTCCTCCAGTCGAAACATCACCGGCGAGCCCGCCGGGAGGTGGGCGAAGCTCGCACCGAGGAACCACTGGGCAAACCCCCTTGCACCCCTCCAGCGTGAGAAAGCCCACATGCGGAGCGTCCTCTCCACGACGATGCCGGCCGGATACTGTCTCTCCGGCACGGTCGGTGAGAGCTCGAAGGTGGGGCCGTTGTACTGCATCCTCGCCTCGCTTTGAGAGTGCTCTGGGTTTGGGTGAAGAAGAGAAGGGGGCGGAGCAAATGGATGTGTGGAGAATAGGTGGAGGGGTGGTGGTTTAAATAGGGAAAGGGGAAGGTAAGGGGAGTGGCACCGGCCGCGCTTTGGATTAGCTACATTCAAACGAGCCGCATCGATCAATATGCCACTTCAATTGCCAATAGCTTTTAATTGCCACGTTGAATAGATGCGAGTGGATCGAAAAGTGTGAAACAATGCTCTACATCGAGGAGACACGCGCGTGAGATGAGACAAACCAGCAACAACAACCGTATGTGCGTCCGTGGCGGCTCGCGTGAAGAAAGAGGCCGATCAGCGTCCGTGGCGGCTCGCGTGCAGAAAGAGGCCGGTCAGCGCATCGTGGTGGCGGGCAGCGACGCATGCAAGTAGGCTAGCTATGTGCATGCATAGCAGGCTAGCTGGACATGTCATGCATGCATAAAAGGCTTCTGTCGTTGCGGCACTTGCAGGGCCCAACAATCTAACCACGGCCCAACGGGCGAACAACGGCACCGTCCGACGCGACCCCACTCATCAGGTCCAACGGGCGACATAGTCAGCGCGGCCCCACTCGTCAGAGTTAACGGTCAAAGAACTGACCCGATGGCATCCACCGTTTGTGACCAGTTCTGAGGGTTTCGGGCAAGGGAGTGGGGAAAAGTGAGCAAAAGTTAAGAGTGTGGGGATGAATGAGTATGGCTAAGGAACCAAGGGTACAAATGTAAAAAAACTTCTGTAAAAGCCAAAAACAAGGAAAAACAACAATTGGCACTTGGCACTAGGTTAACAGGTTAGTCCCAAAAATAATATAAAATAGCATATTAATGCATATAAAACATCCAAAACAGGTAATATAATAGCATGGAACAATAAAAAATTATAGATACGTTGGAGACATATCAATGAAGAGCTCATCATAAAGGGTTACATAGATGCTAGTTTTGACACAGATCCGGATGACTCTTAAGTCTCAAACCGGATACGTATTTATATTAAATGGTGGAGCTGTCAGTTGGTGCAGTTCCAAGCAGAGCGTCATGGCGGGATCTACATGTGAAGTGGAGTATATAGCTGCTTCAGAAGCAACGCAAGAAGGAGTCTGGATGAACGAGTTCATATCTGATCTGGTGTAATACCTAGTGCATCGGATCCAATGACTATCTTTTGTGACAAAACTCGAGCTATTGCCATTGCCAAGGAGCCTAGGTTTCACAAGAGAACCAGGCACATCAAGCGCCGGTTCAACTCCATTCGTAATTATGTTAAGGATGAAGACATAGAACTTTGCAAAGTACATACGGATCTGAATGCGGCAAACCCATTGACTAAGTCTCTTCCGCGGGCAAAACATGATCAGCACCAAGACTCCATGGGTGTTAGATTCATAACTATGTAAACTAGATTATTGACTCTAGTGCAAGTGGGAGACTATTGGAAATATGCCCTAGAGGCAATTTCCTTGTTCGTGATAAATTTTTATTATTCATGGTAGAATTGTATTGACCATAAACTTAAATACATGTGTGAATACATAGACAACATAGTGTCCCTAGTGAGTCTACTAGACTAGCTCGTTGATCAAAGATGGTTAAGGTTTCCTAACCATAGACATGAGTTGTCATTTGATAATGGGATCACATCATTAGGACAATGATGTGATGGACAAGACCCAATCGTAAGCTTAGCATCCGATCCTTTAGTTTACTTGCTATAGCTTTCTTCATGTCAAGTATCTGATCCTTAGACCATGAGATCGTGTAGCTCCCGAACACCAGAGGAATACTTAGTGTGTATCCAAACGTCACTTCGTAACTGGGTGATCATGCATAAAGGTGCTCTACATGTATCTCCGAAGGTGTCTATTGGGTTGGCATGGATCGAGATGGGATTTGTCACTCCGTATGACGAAGAGATATCTCTGGGCCCTCTCGGTAATGCAACATCTTAAAGAGCTTGCAAGCAATGTGACTAATGAGTTAGTCATGGGATCTTGTATTATGGAACGAGTAAAGAGACATGCCGGTAACGAGATTGAACTAGGTATGGAGATACCGACGATCGAATCTCGGGCAAGTAACATATCGCCGGACAAAGGGAATTGCATATGGGATTAACCGAATCCTTGACATCGTGGTTCAACCGATAAAAGATCTTCGTGGAATATGTAGGAATCAATATGGGCATCTAGGTCCCGCTATTGGTTATTGACCGGAGAGGTGTCTCGGTCATGACTACATGATTCCCGAACCCGCAGGGTCGCACGCTTAACGTTCGTTGACGCTAGAGTAGTATTGGGATATTTGATGATTGGTAGCCGAATGTTGTTCAGAGTCCCGGATGAGACCCCGGACATAACAAGGATTCTCGGAATGGTCGAGAGGTAAATATTTATATATGGGAAGTCATATTTGGGTTCCGAAAAAAGTGCAGTTTTTCGGTATTGTACCATGAAGCTTCTAGAAGGTTCCGGAGTGGTTCGAAAGTCCAAAAGTGGCTAGCATGGGCTGAGGGGAGGCGCCCTGGCCTTATTGGGCTGGGAGCACCAAGTCCTCAAAAGCCCATGTGGCTAGGGAAGGGAGAAAAAAAGGAAGGTGTCCTAGTAGGAATAGGATTGGAATTGGAGTCCAAGTCCTCTCCCCTTGGCTGAGCCCTAGGGCTTCGAGGGGTTGTTCCCCACGCCCCTCCACCTATATATAGAGGGGAGGGGAGCCCCAATAGGATACACCAAGCCCTTGGCGCCCCTCTCTCTCTCTCCCGTTACTCCGTAGCTCCTCCGTCCTCGTTCTAGTAGCGCTTGGCAAAGCCCTGCTAAACTAGCTCCACCACCACCATCACCACCAAGTTGTCGTGTTGGTTGTGATCCCATCTACTTCTCTACCTTCTTTTGCTAGATCAAGGAGGAGGAGACATCATCGAGCCGCACGTGTGCTAAACTCGGAGGTGTCGTCCGTTTGGCACTAGATCGGTTGGATCATGATCGGATGCGAAGAGTACAACTAAACCAACCGTCTCATATATGCTTCCGCTTTTGGTCTACGAGGGTACGTAGACACACTCTCCCCTCTCGTTTTTATGCTTCTCCTAGATAGATCTTGGGTGTTCATAGGAATTTTTTTATTTTCATGCTTCATTCCCCATCAGATTTAGGGGAGAGGAGGGGGTGCCACAAAGGGGGGAAGGACTCCCCTCCCCATGCGCTGGCCAAGGGGGAGTCCTTCATGAAGGAAATACGCCCTAGAGGCAATAATAAAGTTGTTATTTATATTTCCTTATATCATGATAAATGTTTATTATTCATGCTAGAATTGTACTAACCGAAAACTTAGTACATGTGTGGATACATAGACAAACAGGGTGTCCCTAGTATGCCTATACTAGACTAGCTCATTAATCAAAGATGGTTAAGTTTCCTGACCATAGACATGTGTTGTCATTTGGTGAACGGGATCACATCATTAGAGAATGATGTGATGGACAAGACCTATCCGTTAGCTTAGCATAATGATCGTTTAGTTTTCTTGCTATTACTTTCTTCATGACTTATACATGTTCCTCTGACTATGAGATTATGCAACTCCCGAATACCATAGGAACACCTTGTGTGCTATCAAACGTCACAACGTAACTGGGTGATTATAAAGATGCTCTACAGGTGTCTCCGATGGTGTTTGTTGAGTTGTCATAGATCGAGATTAGGATTTGTCACTCCGTGTTTCGGAGAGGTATCTCTGGGCCCCCTCGGTAATGCACATCACGATGAGCCTTGCAAGCAATGTGTCTAATGAGTTAGTCACGGGATGATGCATTACGGAACGAGTAAAGAGACTTGCCGGTAACGAGATTGAACTAGGTATGATGATACCGACGATCAAATCTCGGGCAAGTAACATACCGATGACAAAGGGAACAACGTATGCTGTTATGCAGTTTGACCGATAAAGATCTTCGTAGAATTTGTAGGAGCCAATATGAGCATCCAGATTCCGCTATTGGTTATTGACCGGAGATGTGTCTCGGTCATGTCTACATAGTTCTCGAACCCGTAGGGTCCGCACGCTTAACGTTTGATGACGATTTGTATTATGAGTTATGTGATTTGATGTACCGAAGTTTGTTCGGAGTCCCGGATGAGATCACAGACATGACGAGGAGTCTCGAAATGGTTGAGAGATAAATATTGATATATTGGAAAGTTATGTTTGGACACCGGAATGGTTTCGGAAAGGTTCAGACATTTTTCGAAGTACCGGGGGTTACCGGAACCCCCTCGGGGAGTTAATGGGCCTTCATGGGCCCTACTAGAGAGAGGAGGCGGTGGCCAGGTGGAGACGCGCACAACCCCAAGCCCAAACCGAATTGGATTAGGGTTGGGGGGCTGACCCCCCTTTCCTTCTCTCCTCCTCCTCCTTCCCTCCTTCTCCTAGTGGGAATAGGAAGGGGGGCAAATCCTACTTGGACCGGGAGTCCAAGTAGGACTCCCCCCTATGGCGCCCCCCTTGGGCCGGCCACCTCTCCTCCCCCCTTTATATACGTGGGAGGGGGGCACCCCAAAGGCACACCAAGCCTTCTCTTAGCCGTGTGCGGTGCCCCCTCCACAGTTACACACCTCGGTCATATCGTCATACTGCTTAGGCGAAGCCCTGCGCCGGTAACTTCATCATCACCATCGCCATGCCGTCGTGCTGACGGAACTCTCCCTCATCCTCAACTGGATCAAGAGCTCGAGGGACGTCATCAGTTTGAACGTGTGCTGAACACGGAGGTTCCATACGTTCAGTGCTTGGATCGGTTGGATCGCGAAGACGTTCGACTACATCAACCGCGTTACTAAACACTTTTGCTTTCGGTCTATGAGGGTACATGGACACACTCTCCCCGCTCGTTGCTATGCATCTCCTAGATAGATCCTGCGTGATCGTAGGTAAAATTTTTGAAATACTGCGTTCCCCAACAGTGGCATCCGAGCCAGGTCTATGCGTAGATGTTATATGCACGAGTAGAGCACAATGAGTTGTGGGCGATAATAGTCATACTGGTTATCAGCAACGTCTTACTTTGATTCGGCGGTATTGTTGGATGAAGCGGCCCGGACCGACATTACATGACCGTGTTCATGAGACTAATTCTACCGACGTGCTTCGCACACAGGTGGCTAGCGAGTGTTAGTTTCTCCAACTTTAGTTGAATCGAGTTTGACTACGCCCGGTCCTTGTTGAAGGTTAAAACAGCACACTTGACGAAAAATCATTGTGGTTTTGATGCGTAGGTAAGAACGGTTCTTGCTAGAAGCCCGTAGTAGCCACGTAAAACTTGCAACAACAAAGTAGAGGACGTCTAACTTGTTTTTGCAGGGCTTGTTGTGATGTGATATGGTCAAGACGTGATGATATATAAATTGTTGTATGAGATGATCATGTTTTGTAGAAGTTATCGGTAACTGGCAGGAGCCTTATGGTTGTCGCTTTATTGTATGAAATGCAATCGCCATGTAATTGCTTTACTTTATCACTAAGCGGTAGCGATAGTCGTAGAAGCAATAGTTGGCTAGATGACAACGATGCTATGATGGAGATCAAGCTGTCAAGCCGGTAACGATGGTGATACGGTGCTTTGGATATGGAGATCGAAGGCACAAGATGATGATGGCCATATCATATAACTTATTTTGATTGCATGTGATGTTTATCTTTTATGCATCTTATTTTGCTTAGTACGGCGTTAGCATTATAAGATGATCTCTCACTAAATTTCAAGGTATAAGTGTTCTCCCTGGGTATGCACCGTTGCTACAGTTCGTCGTGCCGAGACACCACGTGATGATCGGGTGTGATAAGCTCTACGTTCAAATACAACGGGTGCAAGCCAGTTTTGCACATGCAGAATACTCAGGTTAAACTTGACGAGCCTAGCATATGCAGATATGGCCCTGGTACACTGAGACCGAAAGGTCGAACGTGAATCATATAGTAGATATGATCAACATAGTGATGTTCACCATTGAAAACTACTCCTTCTCACGTGATGATCGGACATGGTTTAGTTGATATGGATCACGTGATCATTTAGATGACTAGAGAGATGTCTATCTAAGTGGGAGTTCTTAAGTAATATGATTAATTGAACTTTAATTTATCATGAACTTAGTACCTGATAGTATTTTTCATGTCTATGTTGTTGTAGATCAATGACCCGTGCTACCGTTCCTTTGATTTTAATGCGTTCCTAGAGAAAGCTAAGTGGAAAGATGATGGTAGCAATTACACGGATTGGGTCCATAACTTGAGGATTATCCTCATTGCTGCACAGAAGAATTACGTTCTGGAAGCACCGCTAGGTGTACCACCCGCACCAGCAACTGCAGACATTGTGAATGCCTGGTAGTCGCGTGTTGATGACTACTCGATAGTTCAGTGTGCCATGCTTTACGGCTTAGAACCGGGACTTCAACGATGTTTTGAACGTCATGGAGCATATGAGATGTTCCAGGAGTTGATGTTTATATTTGAAGAAAATGTCCGGATTGAGAGATATGAAGTCTCCAATAAGTTCTACAGCTGCAAGATGGAGGAGAATAGTTCTGTCAGTGAACATATACTCAGAATGTCTGGGTACCACAACCACTTGACTCAACTGGGAGTTAATCTTCCTGATGATAGTGTCATTGACAGAGTTCTTCAATCGCTGCCACGAAGCTACAAAAGCTTCGTGATGAACTATAATATGCAAGGATGGATAAGACAATTCTCGAGCTCTTCCCGATGCTAAAGGCTGCGGAGGTAGAAATCAAGAAGGAGCATCAAGTGTTGATGGTTAACAAGACCACTAGTTTCAAGAAAAAGGGCAAAGGGAAGAAGGGGAACTTCAAGAAGAACGTCAAGCAAGTTGCTGCTCAAGTGAAGAAGCCCAAGTCTGGACCTAAGCCTGAGACTGAGTGCTTCTACTTCAAAGGGACTAGTCACTGGAAGTGGAACTGCCCCAAGTATTTGGCGGATAAGAAGGATGGCAAAGTGAAAGGTATATTTGATATGCATGTTATAGATGGGTACCTTACTAATGCTCGTAGTAGAGCCTGGGTATTTGATACTGGTTCTGTTGCTCATATTAGCAACTCGAAATAGGGGTTACGGATTAAACGAAGATTGGCTAAGGACGAGGTGACGATGCGCGTGGGAAATGGTTCCAAAGTCAATGTGATCGCCGTCAGCACACTACCTCTACATCTTCCTTCGGGATTAGTTTTAGACCTGAATAATTGTTATTTGGTGCCAGCGTTAAGCATGAACATTATATCTGGATCTTGTTTGATGCGAGACGGTTATTCATTTAAATTAGAGAATAATGGTTGTTCTATTTATATGAGTAATATCTTTTATGGTCATGCACCCTTGATGAGTGGTCTATTTTTGTTGAATCTCGATAGTAGTGATACACATATTCATAGTATTGAAGCCAAAAGATACAAGTTTAATAATGATAGTGCAACTTATTTGTGGCACTGCCGTTTAGGTCATATTGGTGTAAAGCGCATGAAGAAACTCCATGTTGATGGACTTTTGGAATCACTTGATGCTTGCGAACCATACCTCATGGGCAAGATGACTAAGACTCCGTTCTCCGGAACAATGGAGCGAGTAACAAACTTGTTGGAAATAATACATACTGATGTATGCGGTCCAATGAGTGTTGAGGCTTGCGGCGGGTATCGTTATTTTCTGACCTCCACAGATGATTTGAGCAGATATGGGTATATCTACTTGATGAAACATAAGTCTGAAACATTTGAAAAGTTCAAAGAATTTCAGAGTGAAGTGGAAAATCATCGTAACAAGAAAATAAAGTTTCTACTATCTGATCGTGGAGGTGAATATTTGTGTTACGAGTTTGGTCTCCATTTGAAACAATGTGGAATAGTTTCGCAACTCACGCCACCTGGAACACCACAGCGTAATGGTGTGTCCGAATGTCGTAATCGTACTTTATTAGATATGGTGCGATCTATGATGTCTCTTACTTACCGCTATCGTTTTGGGGTTATGCTTTAGAGACGGCTGCATTCACGTTAAATAGGGCACCATCTAAATCCGTTGGGACGACACCATATGAACTGTGGTTTGGCAAGAAACCCAAGTTGTCGTTTCTTAAAGTTTGGGGCTGCGATACTTATGTGAAAAAGCTTCAACTTGATAAGCTCGAACCCAAATCAGAGAAATGTGTCTTCATAGGATACCCAAAGGAGACTGTTGGGTACACCTTCTATCACAGATCCGAAGGCAAGATATTCGTTGCTAAGAATGGATCCTTTCTAGAGAAGGAGTTTCTCTCGAAAGAAGTGAGTGGGAGGAAAGTAGAACTTGATGAGGTAATTGTACCTTCTCCCGAATTGGAAAGTAGTTCATCACAGAAATCAGTTCCAGTGATTCCTACACCAATTAGTGAGGAAGCTAATGATGATGATCATGAAACTTCTGAGCAAGTTACTACCGAACCTCGTAGGTCAACCAGAGTAAGATCCACACCAGAGTGGTACGGTAATCCTGTTCTAGAGGTCATGTTACTTGACCATGACGAACCTATGAACTACGAGGAAGCGATGATGAGCCCAGATTCCGCGAAATGGGTTGAGGCCATGAAATCTGAGATGGGATCCATGTATGAGAACAAAGTGTGGACTTTGGTTGACTTGCCCGATGATCGGCAAGAAATAGAGAATAAATGGATCTTCAAGAAGAAGACTGACGTTGACGATAATGTTACTGTCTACAAAGCTCGACTTGTTGCAAAAGGTTTTCGACAAGTTCAAGGAGTTGACTATGATGAGACCTTCTCACCCGTAGCGATGCTTAAGTCTGTCTGAATCATGTTAGCAATTGCTACATTTTATGATTATGAAATTTGGCAAATGGATGTCAAAACTGCATTCCTTAATGGATATCTTAAAGAAGAGTTGTATATGATGCAACCAGATGGTTTTGTCGATCCAAAAGGTGCTAACTAAGTGTGTAAGCTCCAGCGATCCATTTATGGACTGGTGCAAGCCTCTCGGAGTTGGAATATACGCTTTGATAGTGTGATCAAAGCATATGGTTTTATACAGACTTTTGGAGAAGCCTGTATTTACAAGAAAGGGAGTGGGAGCTCTTTAGCATTTCTGATATTATATGTGGATGACATATTGTTCATCGGAAATGATACTGAATTTCTGAATAGCATAAAAGGATACTTGAATAAGAATTTTTCAATGAAAGACCTCGATGAGGCTGCTTATATATTAGGCATCAAGATATATAGAGATAGATCAAGATGCTTAATTGGACTTTCACAAAGCACATACCTTGATAAAAGTTTTGAAGAAGTTCAAAATGGATCAGTCAAAGAAAGGGTTTTTGTCTGTGTTACAAGGTGTGAAGTTGAGTCAGACTCAATGCCCGACCACTGCAGAAGATAGAGAGAAAATGAAAGTCATTCGCCATGCCTCACCCATAGGTTCTATCATGTATGCAATGCTGTGTACCAGACCTGATGTGTGCCTTGCTATTAGTTTAGCAGGGAGGTACCAAAGTAATCTAGGAGTGGATCACTGGACAGCGGTCAAGAACATCCTGAAATACCTGAAAGGACTAAGGATATGTTTCTCGTGTATGGAGGTGACAAAGAGCTTGTCGTAAATGGTTACGTCGATGCAAGCTTTGACACTGATCCGGATGACTCTAAGTCACAAACTGGATACGTATTTATATTGAATGGTGGAGCTGTCAGTTGGTGCAGTTCCAAGCAGAGCGTCGTGGTGGGATCTACGTGTGAAGCGGAGTACATAGCTGCTTCGGAAGCAGCAAATGAAAGAGTCTGGACGAAGGAGTTCATATCCGATCTAGGTGTCATACCTAGTGCATCGGGTCCAATGAAAATCTTTTGTGACAATACTAGAGCAATTGCCTTGGCGAAGGAATCCAGATTTCACAAGAGAAGCAAACACATCAAGAGACGCTTCAATTCTATCCGCGATCAAGTCAAGGAGGGAGACATAGAGATTTGCAAGATACATACGAATCTGAATGTTGCAGACCCGTTAACTAAGCGCCTCTCATGAGCAAAACATGATCAGCACCAAGACTCCATGGGTGTTAGAATCATTACTATGTAATCTAGATTATTGACTCTAGTGCAAGTGGGAGACTGAAGGAAACATGCCCTAGAGGCAATAACAAAGTTGTTATTTATATTTCCTTATATCGTGATAAATGTTTATTATTCATGCTAGAATTTTATTAAGCGGAAACTTAGTACATGTGTGGATACATAGACAAACAAAGTGTCCCTAGTATGCCTCTACTAGATTAGCTCATTAATCAAAGATGGTTAAGTTTCCTGACCATAGACATGTGTTGTCGTTTGATGAATGGATCACATCATTAGAGAATGATGTGATGGAAAAGACCCATCTGTTAGCTTAGCATAATGATTGTTTAGTTTTATTGCTATTGCTTTCTTCGTGACTTATACATGTTCCTCTGACTATGAGATTATGCAACTCCCGAATACCGGAGGAACACCTTGTGTGCTATCAAACGTCACAACGTAACTGGGTGATTATAAAGATGCTCTACAGGTGTCTCCGATGGTGTTTGTTGAGTTGGCATAGATCGAGATTAGGATTTGTCACTCCGTGTTTCGGAGAGCTATCTCTAGGCCCTCTCGGTAATGCACATCACTATGAGCCTTGCAAGCAATGTGTCTAATGAGTTAGTCACGGGATGATGCATTACGGAACGAGTAAAGAGACTTGCCGGTAACGATATTGAACTAGGCATGATGATACCGACGATCGAATCTCGGGCAAGAAACATACGATGACAAAGGGAACAACGTATGTTGTTATGCGGTTTGACCGATAAAGATCTTCATAGAATTTGTAGGAGCCAATATGAGCATCCAGGTTCCGCCATTGGTTATTGACCAGAGATGTGTCTCGGTCATGTCTACATAGTTCTCGAACCCATAGGGTCCGCACGCTTAACGTTCAATGACGATTTGTATTATGAGTTATGTGATTTGATGTACCGAAGTTTGTTCGGAGTCCCGAATGAGATCACGGACATGACGAGGAGTCTCAAAATGGTCGAGACATAAAGATTGATATATTGGAAGGTTATGTTTGGACACCAGAATGGTTTCGAAAAGGTTCAGACATTTTCCGGAGTACCAGGGGTTACCGGAACCCCCCGGGGAGTTAATGGGCCTTCATGGGCCCTAGTGGAGAGAGGAGGCGGCGGCCAGGTGGAGACGCCCCCCCCCCCAAGCCCAAACCAAATTGGACTAGGGTTGGGGGGCGGCCCCCCTTTCCTTCTCTCCCCCTCCTTCTCCCCTCCTTCTCCTAGTGGGAACAGGAAAGGGGGGGGGCAAATCCTACTTGGACCGGGAGTCCAAGTAGGACTCCCCCCTATGGCGCTCCCCCTTGGGCCGGCCACCTCTCCTCCCCCCTTTATATACGTGGGAGGGGGCACCCCAAAGGCACACCAAGCCTTCTCTTAGCCGTGTGCGGTGCCCCCCTCCACAGTTACACACCTCGGTCATATCATCGTAGTGCTTAGGCGAAGCCCTGCGCCGATAACTTCATCATCACCATCGCCACGCCGTCGTATTGACGGAACTCTCCCTCATCCTCAATTGGATCAAGAGATCGAGGGACGTCATCGAGCTGAACGCGGAGGTGTCGTACGTTCGGTGCTTGGATTGGTTGGATCGCGAAGACGTTCGACTACATCAACCGCATTACTAAACACTTCCGCTTTCGGTCTACGAGGGTACGTGGACACACTCTCCCCGCTCGTTGCTAGGCGTCTCCTAGATAGATCTTGCGTGATTGTCGGTAAAATTTTTGAAATACTGCGTTCCCCAACCCTTCCCCCACTAGGATTCGGCCTCCCCATAAGGGAAAGGGGGGGGCCTCCCCTATTGGGCCCTTGTGGCCCAATTCCTTCACCTCTTGGCCTTATTAGGCCCATTGACATTAAATTAAATATATATATATATTTTCTTAACATTTTTAGAGAATTATATATATATTTCAACATCCCAGAAATATTTTCCACCTATATATATATATATATATATTAATCGATAATACCCGGTATTACCTGATATTCACTGAAACCCTTCCTCTGACCCAGAAACACTTCCAGAACCTCTCAAAACTATTCTGGATATTAATGAAACGATTCCACAAATATATTCTCATTACTCTCGTACCACTAACGCTCAGCAAAACATGATTACTTTAAGCTTGTGGCCTCGTAGGTTCAGTAAATCATAGATATAAATGAAACCCCTTCGTTGAATGATAGCGGAACCATGGACATCCATATCGGTCCCTATGATTACACGAATGATATTCGAGTGAAACTTTGGTTGTCATGTGATGTTCCCTTGCGATACTATACAAAACCTGGTGTGCATCGGTATCCTCCTGAGTCATCACCATTCTCATCATACCATTGCTTCCGTTATCGGTTTTGTTCTTCTTTCTTGTTAACGTGTTCCGGCATCCATGTGACGTAGTCACCTGTGTCCGGCCAGACGATGATGGATGTCGTCACACCGAGAGGGCCCTAAGAATATATCTCCATCGCTGGAGGGGCAAATCCCACTCTCGAGCTATCCAGACACTTTTCAAACTTTCCGGTGAGCCTGAAAGTTGTCGTTATGATCACCTTGTTACAGATGACATTTGAGCAACCCCAAAGTCCACCGTCTGGTAGGAAGTGACTGAGACACTCTCATGGTCCGAGGAACTAAAACACATGCTAACACTCCGTGTTATAAAAAATGATTTCAGACGATATAATCACAAAGTATAACAGACAAGTTTGGGTCGATTCAATTTGATCATTCTTCTAACGTCATACCCTCAATGTTGTTTTACGACTATCGTTACACTTAACGATATCCTAAGATCCGGAAAACGTGATCACCAACAACACTTGAGCCAGTCTTAGAGGCGAGACTAGGAACCTATTGTTTACCTTCTATCATTTCACACATGCATATGAGTTTTTCCCCTGAATCGCATATTTCAGGATCATAGCAGTTATAGCATGAAATATAAACTCTTAATTATGAATAATGAAAATATAATAATACAATATTATTGCTCTAGGGCATATTTCCAACAGATTCAACATTAAATAAAGTATGACCTCTCCAAATCTACTTTTATCATTATTCCAATAAGATTCAACACCCTAAAAAATAGTGGGATAATTATCACTTAAAGTTGACACTCATCCAAAACCACTTTCATCATTGTAATCATCATAAATAGGAGACATGCTATCATCATAATAAATTTGCTCATCAAAAATAGGGGGATTACAAATATCATCTTCATCAAACATAGCATTCCCAAACTTATGGCTTTGCATATCATTAGCATCATGGATATTAAAGGAATTCATACTAATATCATTGCAATCATTCTTATCATTAAAGGAACTCACACCAAACATTGTGTTAAATTCTGTTTTTAACACTTAATAGCAATTATGAGAATCCACATTTTGAAGAAAGACTTCATAAAGATTAAGAATTTGATGCAACTTCACTTCTGTTTTTTGTAATTTTGTTTTATAAACCAACTAGTGATAAAAAAGGAAACTAAAAGATTCAATAAAGACACCTGAGCAACACGCCAGGGCCCAATTATCTTACACTCCATTTCAACATGCCCAATGATCCCACATATGAAACAAAAGTCTGGTAGATACTCATATTCAAATCCGCGCCACTTCTTTATTATCTTCTTTGTGTCACATCAACTCCCACAACCAAATAAACAAGTTTTTCATGGAGCAGTGGGATCCTAATATCCAGCCTCACTCTTATACATATGATCTGTCTTTCCACCTCATTTTCCAAGCCATCCATTTTCCCAAGGACTCCACCGTATCACTTCTCATCATACCCATCGACATTCCAAATATCAGAACCCATATGGGAATATTGCTAAACTTATACTCCTCCATAGACTTGATACCTACATACTCCTCCATTACAATGAGATCTACATCAAACATCCTTTCTTTTTTCGCTGATTCTTGATGGAAAGTGATCAGAAACCTATTCCCATCATGAACTTGCAGTCAATACCTTTCATCAGGCACCAGACCGGACCAAGTGCATTCGCTATTGCTTACGCGTAGGTGGGTTTCTGGGCTATCAACTTCCCCACCACCTTCGCTTCCACCGCTCCCACTTTGCCAAAATCTCTCCACCCGACGTTGACCCCCTTCTTCTACGCAACCGCCAATTTCAGTCCACGTGACATTCCTTCCACCCCATCCGTACTTATTTTTGCAAATTGTAGTCCAAAACTCTATCTAGGTTTGGTGTATTACGATCGCATACTTTAGCCACAAGCGACAGGTCTAGAACGACGGATGGATTTTCTAGGGTTTTGACGGGGACGAGAAAAACATTGGAGACTACGAGCAGGGACGAGGACCAGAGGGACATATCGAGACTATCACAGGAACCATCGCCAATGAGAACAAGAGCAGTCGGCGACAACGATCAAACTTGGAAATCTAGCTGATGCACCCAAGTTTTCGTTAAGGTACCTTAAGGACCTTACCCACTTGTTGTCCTTAACCAATCGTCGTCATCATCAGAGAGTTTTGATGGACTTTTCTCCATCTTGATGTTTTTACAAAACCTACTCTCCTTTTTTTTACAAAACCTACTGGTGACTTCCAAAACAGTAATGGGCCTAGCCCAGGAGGAATCACTGACAGGGTGGTGGATGGGCCTACGGTTCCGACGGGCCGCGTGAGAGAAGAATCTGGCTCCCGTCCGTCCCTCCATCCATCGCAAGCCGTGGAGATCCATCCTTCTCTTCTCTCTTCTC
>NC_057811.1:387290388-387293803 GCF_018294505.1 Triticum aestivum | reverse complement strand
TCTCCCCCCTCGGTGCAAACCGCGAAAATAGCAGCCGCCCATTCGCACTCCTCCCCCGTGCCGCGATGAGCGACGGCGCCGATTCCGACCGCGACCTCCCGCGCGCCGACGGCAACGACGAGCCGCGCCACCCCGTCCCGCGGGCCGCCAAGGAGGAGGAGCCGCCCGTGGCCGACGAGTTCCAGGACGCGCCCCCGTCCCCCGAAACGAACAGCGTCGGCGACGGCGAGCGCTCCCCGGATCGGGCGGGGCTGCCCAATGCGGGGGACTGCGGGGAGACCGCGCCGCCCGACGCGGGGGAGGAGGCCGTGGGCGTGAGGGTGGAGACCAACGGCGAGGACGCCATGAGCCACGACGGCGATGAGGGGGACGGCGAGGACGACGACGACGATGAAGATGATGAGGATGATGATGACGAGGAGGACGAGGACGACGACTCCACCCCTGATGCGTCGCCGAGGGCGGAGGTGAAGGCGGAGGGCGACGGGTCGGCCGGGTTGGCGCAGTGCGCCAGCCAGCAGCCGGTGGAGCCCGACCCTTTCCTCGAGGGTCACGACTCCGGGACGGAGGAGGAGCAGGCGGCGTTCATGTCTGAGCTGGAGCGCTTCCACAGGGAGCACAGCCTCGAGTTCAAGCCGCCCAAGTTTTACGGCAAGGGCCTCAACTGCCTCAAGTGCGCACCCCTCTCGTTTCTCCGAGCTACTCGAACCACATTTTCTCGTCTAAGCCAACTTAATGAAGTGCCTTGCGCTGTTCTGTTCCAGGTTGTGGAGGCAGGTCGCTCACCTGGGAGGCCATGAGCAGGTATCGATGATTTCCTTTACATTGCACAACTGAACAGGCACAGACTGGACACGCTCCCGAATCCCGATACTACAGAGTGGTTTTTTAGTACCGCGAAAGCGTTGAAGTTCCTCCACATGTTCCACCAGTGAATGCAATAACTAGCAAGTAGCTCACCGATGATAACAAAAATTAAGGATACTGCGCTTTTGTGCAGAATCCACTGCTCATCTTCTATTGTAAATGCTGCAGTATCTTTCGGTTGAACATTGATAGTTATTCATGACGTTTATTTTGATTATTCAGGTAACAGTTTGTAAACTATGGCGTCAAGTTGGAGAGACTTTCAGGCCACCAAAGTAAAGCTTCTTTTCCAGCGATACATGTTAAACAAGTTTGCAGTGAAAGATTTAAATTTTGCGTCAGCTGATTGTTGTTATTGTGTTTTTTGTAGGACCTGCACTACGGTGTCTTGGTCATTTCGAATTTTCTACGAGAAGGTGATAGATTGCTCGCAGAATTTTGTTACATGTTGTACTTGTCTCACAAGCACATCTCATCCCCACTATGGTAGCTGGGAAGCAGTTTCTCTTGAAACAATATTATGGCATATGGAGCTTTACTGTAAATTTACTCGCTGAACGAAAGCTATATACCATTAAAACCTACTAGGATGGTTATTACGAATAGAAATATGGAGCTGAAATGGATCCACTGCAATAGTTAGTGTTCTTAATGGTTTAGGAACCAAACAGATATAACTATAATACTTCCTTCTTTTTCATTTCATAGAAACTGTTGTACTTTACTTCCATATTTGATACTCCCTCCCTTCTGGTTTGTTAATCTCATCTAAAGAATATTGATTTTCCATTTTGTAAGGTTCATTGCTTTAGGAACAGGTAAACTTTTGCTATGGCTACATTAAATTCTGTCAAATTTTGTTTCTTGATGTGGAATCAACTAATGCATGAAGGGGAGAGGTGGATATGCATGTAGCATTAGTATGTTGTCTACTTCCTCCTTTCCGGTTTAAAAGGCCCAGGTGTACCCTAGATCGACAATTTGATAAATGCAGTACAAATTGTATGTCATAAACGGTATGCCATTAGAAAATACAACATTTGACGTTTCTAATGGTTATTTATTGTGATATATAACTCGTGTTGTGTTGATCAAATTGTCAATCTAGGGATACACGTGGGGCTTTTAAACCGGAAAGGAAGTAGAACCACTTAATTAGCTTCATCTTGGTTGCTGCGATTTTGGAGATGGGACTAGCAAATCAGATGGGAGGGAGTAGATGATACTTCCCCTGTCCCATATTAATTGACGCTCAAATGGATGTATCTAGCACTGAAATACGTTTAGATGCATCCGCTTGAGCGTCAATTAATATGTGACGGAGGGAGTATTTATGTAAGACTTAAGATCCTTCAATTTCCTTATTTCGTGAGATGCCATCTCGTGATATACGTGAGAGAGTTGGGGTGGCGCCGATTGAAGAGAAGCTTGTCCAACATCGTTTGCGATGGTTTGGGCATGTTGAGCGCAGGCCTCCAGGAAGCGCCCGTGCGTAGAGGACGGTTAAGGCGTGCTGATAATGTCAAGAGAGGTCGGGGTAGACCAAACTTGACATGGGAGGAGTCCGTAAAGAGATACCTGAAGGACTGGAATATCACCAAAGATTTAGCCATGGACAGGGGTGCGTGGAAGTTAGCTATCCATGTGCCAGAACCATGACTTGGTTTCGATATGTTGTGGGTTTCAACTCTAGCCTAACCCAACTTGTTTGGGACTGAAAGGCTTTGTTGTTGTTGTTGTGAGATGCCGCCTCGTCAGTTTTCGGATGGAATAAAAGAAAGAAAAACACTATTCTAAGCTTATTTATTTCCATGTTATGTTCATGCATTTGCTTCATTTGTTGTTAACTGTTGTTTCTTATCAACTCAGGCACTTCTTGAATATGAAAAACACAAAGTACGAACTGGCCAGCTTAAAATATCGATACCTGCTGTACCACAATCTGGTGGTACAAACCGTGAGGTATTTATCTTGGGAAGTAGAGTTTTAACTATATATGAATTTTTGCAGTTCACTTTCTAGTTTGGTGCACATATGAAAGTTTAATGGGTTGACATACCCCTGTCTAAAATATTAAGGATTTCAAATTCATATTTCAATCTAACTGAAAATCAAGGAAATGTTAAGATTTGTATTAAAAATACTGACTTCTTGTTCTGTCGCCACTGATTTCTTGTCCTGTTGAACTATTTTCCACATGACACAATATTATGCCTGCTTCCACTATTCCAAGGAATAATGGCACATGTCAAGTTCAGTGCATACCATACCAAAAGGAAATAACAAAACTCTTGAGTGCTTGCACGGTATCACCTAACACTAACCACCGTAGAGGCAATTGCTATCTTTTTAGACTTAAAAGGTATCAAAAGTGCACAAGCACAGCGCAACTGTAAAGACGCACAGCCACACTCGCAAAGGGAGCAGCACACAGGTAAAAATCCGAACAGTATCAACCATGAAGCTGTCACAAGTTCAGTGTTGAGGACCTCTCTTCACATCGTCAGCTTCATCCCCAGAGGCATGCCTCAGATCTTCAACCATCAGT
>NC_057811.1:387286646-387290066 GCF_018294505.1 Triticum aestivum | reverse complement strand
AAAAACATACTACCGGTAGAGCCGTGTCTTGTAGCCTTGCATCTTCTTCTAACATCATTTTCTCCACCTCATTAACTCAGCATGAGTTTTAATCAGCTTGTTATCAAAACAAGTTCTTCTCTCAACTTCCAGCAGGCCCAGCACAGGGCAGTCAATCGCACGACTTGCAAATTACATATGCCTGGTATATATGAAGGTGCCCGCTAAAAATAGTGTAAAACAACTAGGATGATGTGTTGCTTCCAGAGTGAGGCAGAGGCTAACAGAACTCGAAACAAACTTAGCAGCTACACAATCACAGAAAATATGGTATATGTTCTCAGTGTGTGAGCAGAAACGACAGATTTCATCCCCTTCCCATCCCTTTTTTCAATGTGTCATTAGTGACCTATGCCGAGTAAGCGACAACCAAATTCTGATTTTCAAAGGAATTCTTGCTTTCCATAAATTTTTAAAAGATTTATCGGGCTCAGTCGCTCAGAGCTGGATTGGTGTACATATATTTCACAGTCGAAATTAACACAGTTTTATGTCAAGATAGGAACTATTTCAATGACTGCCTTTAAGATATCTGACATTGCCGAAAATGTTTTGCTGTCACCTGCTAACATTAGTAAGCTTGATGATTTTGTTTCCTGTTTCGCAGGGTGTAAATCCATCATCTTCTGCAAGAATTAGAAGGGATGCTGCAGCACGTGCTATGCAGGGTTGGCATGCGCACCGTCTCCTTGCCAATGACATGTATGGAGATCACATTTTAAAGGTAAATAATATCTTGGCATTTACTTGCGCATACTTCGATGTTCCTACAATTTTTATCTTTTCATGCAAATATATTCATTTTTCTACAGGACAAAGACTCAATACCCCTTTCAAGTCGTGATAAGAATCTGAAAGGCTTTGGTATGCTTCACAGGTATTTCTGCGTTAGCATGTGATGCTTTCTTCTCTTATATCTTTCTGGCATTTCAGGGGTACTCAAGAGGAAGAAAGCATCTAGTCCAGAGCGTGCTTTCAAGGTCTCCCGTACAAAAGTGAACAAGTCACAGTTAAGACCTCCCATCATCTCAGTTGGCTATGTTTACTTCAGCTGTTAACATGATAGACAGAAACTTACAATCTCAAGAATTTAGCAGATTGAAAACATTAAGTAACCTTTAATAGCAGTTATTTAAGTTTTACTTGCACATACATGGTTCGTTTTAAAGTGCAAGCAGAATTTTTTTTACTGTGAAGAAGTGCATTTGCTTATGTGCTCTCTATCTTGCGTCTGCTGTTGCCTATGTTCAAGAGATCAAGAATCTTACCTGCTGAATGGACCTAGCAAAATAAGAGTTTAAACATCCAAATTTTGTTTATGCTGATACCAATGGGAATTAACAGGCGTGCTTTCCAAATATGGCATGGCATGAAATAGACAACTTGACCCCTGAAATGTCACTCCTCAATTTAATAAGGAAAATCCCAAAAAATTATAGGACCTTATAGTAGGATTGAATTTGTCAGAAGAATCCATGCATTTGGATGTTATGTCTATAATGCATGTTATTATATGTAACGTACTGCCCAATTTCAGGGAAGATTCTATGGTCATTGATGTTGGAGAACCTGCCGATTGGGTGAAGATTAATGTTCGTCAAACTGTAAGTGTCAACATAATTATTTTGTTTAATAAGGTGGTGCACGAATATTACATAAAGTGTCTTGATAGTCTGAAATACGAGTATCAAACAATTTCTTAAGAGTCGTTTCTCATTGTGAAATTCCATTTGGATTTGAGCTGAAACGGCTACATTTTGTTACTGCTTTCATGCAGAAAGAATGCTTTGAGATATATGCGCTAGTTCCTGGGCTTCTAAGGGAAGAGGTGAGATTGCATCTCAGCTGCCACACTTCATCATTGATCCAAAAATAAAATAAAATGTGTGCAACATAAACAAAAATAGCTTGTCACATGAAATTGAGTCTACGCCAGGGATAAAATATTAATTCTTGTTCCAACTGGCGCAGGTGCATGTTCAGTCTGATCCTGCTGGACGTCTGGTTATAACTGGGGACCCTGACCAGCCTGATAACCCTTGGGGCATCACTGCATTCAAGAAGGTGATTGTTTATAAACATTTAAACACATAAATAATTGGGTACTTCCTCAACTTAACATGAACTGATTGTTCTGTCTCAGGTGATCAACTTGCCGTTAAGGATTGATCCGCATCAAACATCAGCAGTTGTCACGCTTCATGGCCAGCTATTTGTGCGTGCGCCATTTGGGCATCCGGACATGTAGATACGCATCCTGATCACTTCAGTTTTCTTCGACTACTGTACCAGTGGTTTTCATGCATATTTATAGGTCTGTGTTTGGCTAAGCCAGCTTATTCCTTTCTTCAACGCTGAAACTCAGTACCGATCTGATGACAGGCTTTCTGTTTCATGTGCAGGTTTTAGAAGAAAAAATGTTGCAGAAGTAGGATTTGGTTTGCCAAACTGACATAAGCAACTGCAACCCATAGCCGGCGCTGCAATCTTTTCTCTTGTGGTTGTTTATAGTGGTACACATAAATTAGTTGGTTCATTCCTGGATTTTAATATTTAGTGACAGATATTTCTTTTCCTTTTTTTCTTCTGAGAGAGAAACAACACAAAGCTGGAAATAGGTCAAGTGAAGGATTAGTTTCTTTACTTTCTGTTTTTTTTTCTCTATCTTCTATAAAACCGTTACTGGGCAGAGTTCAGTTTTGAATCTAAGTTTATATGTATACGACGATTCCCTCATTTTTCGAGTTGAATAGCACTGTTCATTAATCTTCTTGGTTGCTGTCTCAAGAAAGTCTTTATAAATATCCGGTACTTTCAACCCGATGATGGTATTCCAGGTAGAGCACATTTCACATGTTAGGTGCACTAGGTAGCAACCAAAAGCGTTAAATAAGAATCAAGTCTAATGTTGAGAGGTTGAGGAAATAAGAAATCTATCATAATGAATTGCTCACATTTGATTTCTATAGAAGAGGGAAATGCACATTCTAAAAGAATAGCCTCGGACTAAAAGTTTTTGCGGATTGACATATTTTCTGGTAAAATGATACTCCCTCCGTCCTATATTCCATAATATAGGATAGAGAGTACAAAATTATCCTACTTGTACCCTATCTACAGAGCTGCTTGTTTATTTTTAACCTAATAGTTCTTTCCAAAGAGGGGCCCTTATCGGCTCTCTCGCTCATATAAGGCACTTTTTGTCTCAACATAGCCGGTCCCAAGCCCGGATAAAGGAGGAGGATTGTGATAGGCTTGGCGAGCCAATGTAAAAACTCAGCCATTCTTTATGGAGATGAAACCCAAAAGATTTTTGTTGGGGCGTAACCCTTACAGTGACGCACCACATCTGAACCCGGGTGTGGTGGAAAATGGGCAAGG
>NC_057811.1:387285758-387286444 GCF_018294505.1 Triticum aestivum | reverse complement strand
CGCTCTTGATCCGGATACGGTGGCAAGTGAGCGAGGATCGGGTCGTCGCATCCTTAGTGGCGCGCTACATCGGCGCCCGGATGTAGTGGAAAATGAGCAATAGTCTTAGCATTTGACTCAACGATTGCGAAGGGTAAGGAAGCTAGCCGAGCTTAGGAGGATTCGCTTAGCACTACAAAAAAAAGACACATCCGTGACATTTTGGGCCGAACGAATTTTTTTTCTGTCATACATATGACACTTCTATGACGATAATTGTGACAAAACCCGGTATCATCATAGATGTGGTGGGCTCCTACTTCTATGACAAAAAATCATGACAGAAAATGGGCTTTTCGTCCTGGGCGGGCCGAAGACGCAGTTGCATGACATTCTTTGGGCCGTCCATGACGGAAAAAACCGTGGTAGAAGCGAGGGGAGGAAAATTTCGGGGAGTTCCTGGTTACGTTGGGAGGTCGGGGGCCGAGCGATGCGCGTTTCTCTCGTACACGTACGCGCGTGTGTGCGAGGCGTTGGCTCTAACTGAACCCGAGCGAGGCGTTGGGCTCTAACTGAACCCAAGCGATTGCACTGCAGGCTATGCGTTACTGAACCCGAGCGATCGATCGATGGCTGTTAACTGAACCCGATCGAGCGATTCCTTCGCTACTGCTGCTAACTCAAGCCGACCGATTGGATGAACAATG
>NC_057811.1:386595390-386634873 GCF_018294505.1 Triticum aestivum | reverse complement strand
CGTGGTGTTGCCTCTGGATGAACAGGACCCCGATCGATCGAGCTGGTTGGGGCTGGATGAACAGGACCCCGTGGAGGGCTGGATGAATAGGACCACCCCATGGAGGGCTGGATGAACAGTAGACGGTGGAGGGCTGGATGAACAGTAGACGGTGGAGGGGTGGTTGAGCAGGAGCCCGTGGAGAGGGCTGGTTGAACAGTAGCCGGTGGAGTAGCACGCGGTGGAGGCTGGATGAACAGGAGCCCGTGGATGAACAATCGCAGGTGGAGGCTGGAGGAGGTCGACGGTGGATGAACAGTAGCCCGTGGAGGCTGGAGGGGGTCGACGGTGGAGATGAATAGTATCCCATGGAGTCCCGTTTTGCGGTACGCCACACCCCTCCCGATGAACAGGGCCCCTGTTTCGACCGTAGCGCTCCAACACAAGTCCGTTTCCTCTGTTTTGTGGTACACCACACCCCTCCCGATCAACACGACCCCCGTTTCGACCGTAGGATGTCCGTTTCCTCCGTTTTGCGATACACCAGACCCCTCCCGATGAACAGGATCCCATTTCGAACGTGGCCGGTCGAACACAAGGCCGTTTCCTCCGTTCTGCGGTACGCCAGGCCTTGTTTCCATCGACTATTCCGTCCAAGCCCTCCCGATGAACACGACGAGGCATTCTGTTCCGACCCAGCCGGTTGGCTCCCCATGAACACGACGATGACGCAGTTTCTCCTTTCCGACCCAGCCATGTACACGAGCCCTGGCCATACATACGCGCGAGTAGGCGTTCGAGACCCCCCTCGTATGTACGTACGTGGCCGTATTTACTTTCTTGCACCCTGGCCGCTGTACGTACGTGTACATGCTACGTGCACGCCTCTACATCGACCAGTATGTACGTACATGTTCGCGACCAGAATGACAACGCTACGTACGCTTCAACCAGGTGGGTCCCGACTGTCAGGCACCTCCTTGCGTGCGAAGATATAGCTGGTGGGTCACAGCAGTCATGGGGGCGAATCATTTTTTTTGCCCGAACGCACTTCCCTGCGTGCGAAGATGTAGCTGGTGGGTCCCAGCAGTCAGGGAGGAAACGTTTTCTTCGCGAAATACGGTTGCCCGTCCAGTGGGTCCCCGCTGTCAAGTGGAGGAATAATTATTTTGCGCGTAATAAGGAGGCACTTCCTTGCGTCCGCCGTGAACCCAACTGTCATCCTCTCCACGTACAGTACTCTTCCGATGGAAGTCGGTCGTTGACCACATTGACCACACCGCGCCGAGAGCACCACGGCGGTGGACGACGGCGAGGCCTAGGAAGGGGACGACGCGGAGCCGGGGAAGACGCGGCAGTGGAAGCCCGCGCGGAGAGGAGTACAAGGGTTCACTGGTTCGGCTGCGGTGTGAGGCTGCCGTCGCTGCAGAATAACAGGGGGTGTGGGTGGTAGAGGGATGGCCTGGCCAGCGGTGGGAGTAGTAAGGGGCTGTGAGGCCTCCGCGGCATCACAGCCGGCCACGGGAGGCAGGAGCACGCGGCTGGAGCAAGAAGACCAAAGGTTGAAGAAGCACTACGGCCGTTGGATGGACATCGTACGGTCACTGCAGCTAGAATCATTCATATATTGACTAAGTTGACAAAGCCATCTGTCCCCGTCAACTTAGTAGGCCCACAAGTCAGCCTCCCACTGTGGTGGGTCCCAGCTGGCAGGGGGGTATTCATTTTTTTGTGCGCAATAAGGAGGTACTTCCTTGCGTGCGAAGATATAGTTGGTGGGTCTGACCTGTCAGCGGAGGGAACGTTTTTTCGCGAAATACAGAGGCCCTTCCGACAGGTCCCAGATGTCAGGTGGAGGAATCATTATTTTGCACGTAATAAGGAGGCATTTCCTTGTGTGCGGCCGTGGACCCAGCTGTCAGCCTCTCCATGTACAGCCCACTTCTGATGGATGTCATTCGTTGACCATGTTGACCACGCCCCGCCGAGAGCACCAGGGCGGTGGATGATGGTGAGGCCTACGAAGGGAACGACACGGAGCCGGGGAAGACACGACAGTGGCTGCCCACGCGGTGGAGAGTACGAGGGTTGACTAGTTCGGCTGCCGTCGCCGGAAAATAACAGGAGGTGTGGGTGAGTAGAGGGATAGACAGGCCAGGGATGCAAGTATATGATGGGGCCGTGAGGCCTGCCCGGCAGCACAGCTGGCCACGGGAGGCGGGAGCAGGCGGTTACGACGGCACTGGTTTGGGCGGCTGGGGCAGGAAGACCAGGGACTGAAGAAGCACGATTGCCGTTAGATTGACATCTAACGGTCTGACGCTGGTAGAGTCGATTGTTGACTAAGTTTCTTTTTTGAGAAACCTTGTGTATGCATGAACTTAGTAGGCCCACAAGTCAGCCTCCAAATCTGTTGCAGACAACATAGAGCCCATTTGCTATTTTTTAATAATTTGCAACCCATTTGCTAAATCTTAAGTATACAACCCATTTCTGCCCAGGACCACGGTCAAAAAGTTCAACCTTATTTTGCATATTTCGGTGGAGTCCGAACTTTTGTAATCCCGAAATGATAAACATTTTTTAAGAACTTATTGATTTGCAAAAAAAAACGTTTTGTTTTTGTAAGCAAATAAGACATGGGACAATTGAGTTGGTTTAAGGGAAAACTAGTGGTAAAAAATCAGCGCTGGGAGGGAAAACAACAACAAAAATAAGGATGTAAATATGAAAAGGGAATTTTATGTATTTTCAATATAATGATAAGTGTATATGAACTAGTAAAACTATAGGTACAGATTAGAAAACGGATGTAGGACATGCGTTTCAAGAGGAAAATAGAACTGGGCTGTGTGTTTGATTTAGTAAAAAAACTGCCTGCGGATGTTGTAAGACAAAATATAACTAACGCTGGCGGGCCAGAGGCCAGTAGATACCTGCTGGATCTTTGTGCCCCGTTGTCGTCATGGGCTAGGCCTGTTAAAAACAAAACCAAGCATGGGCAGTCTACAGCCCAGTTGAAACTTGCTCGACCTAAAAAAAAATATACGTGCTCAATAAACGAGAGAATTCTGCAAGTACAGACTGATAACTGGGATGCAGCAGGGATATTGTTTTTTCATCATGATAATAAGTGCATGCACTTGTTTCGAAAAATTTGGAGAACTGGGAATTCGAACGGCAGGTGCTTATGCTATCCATGAAATAAAAATCAGGTGTCTGAAAATTCGTTTCGAAACAAATGATTCAGCTTTATATCCACGTCGACCCTCGGCATGATGGTTGGAAGCAAATGCCAAGTTCATACCAAAAGATCATTAACAGCAATACCAACTTGCAGACGACAAGGTAGTACAAGTACCAATACCAAACTAACTTATAATCTTTTTACTCCTGGCCCTAGTGTTCGTCTGGTAGAAAATCTTGCAGAGGACCAACTCCCGCTCCTTCTCTTGCTCCAGGTCCCCGAGGTGGTACTGGTGCATCACCTAGTTAGTCCTCTGCTGGTCGAAGTTCTTGTTGGTGTGCAGCACCAGAACCTTTTTGCTGCCCGTCTGCCGGCCGTTGACCATCACTGGCAAGGTATTGCCGGTGTTGTGCCACATCGCGTGCATGCCGCACTCTGACTGTATCTTGCGACACATCCACATGCCCCTTTTGAATGCCCTGGAATTGTGCTGGAAGAAATGCTTGCTTAGGCCACTCAGTGTGATACCTGCAGTATTGTCGAATACAGGTTTTAGTGTACGTAGTTGGCATTTTCATAACATCTTTGGCATGTTGCAGTCACTTGTTTCACTTTTTATTAATTGTCAAATTGTAATTGCTTCACCAGGTCTGTGTCTAAAAAGAAAAATAGAGCTATAAACAAAGGAATATGTTTGTGCAAGTAGACGGCCGATCGGTGTCTTACCTGGAAGTTTCTCAGGATGGGTGTAGCATATGCCGTGCTCACTGTCGATGGTTGGTATGAACAAATCGATGAGAGGGTGAGATCTCGCGCTGTCAGCACTAACTTTGGCCTCAAGGTGCTCGATCAGCTCCTGATCTGTGGGATCGAACTTGATGCCAGCCGGCAGCACTGGCCAATCCTTCTTCTACTTGCATCGGTTAATTCCAGTTATATGGTACTCAATTTATGATCAATCGACTATTTTAAGTGAATGATGAAAGATTTCGACAGATAAGTGGTACTCCAAATCTGAAGTCCAGAATACCTGAACACGCCGCCGGGATTCTTGTGTCACCTCACGCGCAGCTTGTTGTCACGTCAATTCAATGTGTGGACATGATGAATAATTTGACCGACGTATACTAGTACTGCTACTGTACTACTTACTAGTCGTATTTAGTGTCACATTTTAACCATAGGTTTAACTAACAAGTACGCACTTGAAGCCTAAGTGATATATATATATATATATATATATATATACTGCACAACATCTCCATCATCATTATCAGTACATCCTGCGCAGGTGAGTTAGGATGCACTTGATCCCAGAAAGGTATCTATCCTTCAAACCAGAGGAGTGCTTCAAACTAACAACATTACATAATATCCAATAAAAGAGGGTCGTGCTACAGTAGTAGAATACATGGCTCAGTCTAGATATCAGTACGAATCAAGTTGTGCATATTTGCTGTTGGCATGAACCACATCGCCGCATGTCGGGTTTGCAAAAGCCATCCATCGCATGGAAGCTTGATGCCTTTCACACACTGAAGATTATCTGGCAACAAGCTGTGTCGACGAATCTCTGGATATAGTGATTCATGAAACCCATGGTATGATGTGTAAACATAGTCCCCCTTGGTGAATGGAAGTTGCATAGCATGGTAATCATCACCGGTGATATGATCGATGATCGGTTGGATGATCGGATAATTGAGCCCGAGGAACATGGAGTGGTTGCCGAGGCTGTAAACCCGCCTCCAGTTGAATACGCCTGGCCCAACGGAGTTGGGATCTTTCTCGAACACGAAGCAGCCATAGCCATCAATGTCACGAACGCCCCAGGCATTGTACTGCATGTGGTTTGATGAAATGGTTTGGTTAATTTGGTACGTGCAAATGAGCATCAAATGACCACCGTCAGCTGAACGAGCGATAAACCACCGCCCATTGGCTGGTATGATTCCAGGTCCTAGAATCATGAAGGCCAGCGCATTTGCGTCTGCTGCAACAATTCAAATTGGAGACCAAAAGGACAAAAATAAACAATCATGTTCAGAGTATGTGTGGAATTAAGATTATTATAACAGTGACACAAATCATAGACAGAGAATTGCAATGCCGTGGTATTAACCAGACCCCAAGTTAAAAAAATAAGCCAATGGCTTTCATATTCTAGCAATATATCATGGTTCAAACATCATGTAACAATGAGAGGAAAACAGATATGACAGGGCCTACTCATATTCTACCATAGCACTTACTACAGTTATCATATCAACTCTAAGCAATAACATGCGTTGTTATAAAAATCCTGGAAATGAGAGTAACATATAGCAATCATGAGGTTATACTCATAATATATATTCTAACAATCATTAGATACCAATTGTTCTCATATCAACTCTAACAATAACATATGTGGTCATAAAAATCTAGGAAATGAGAGGAACATATAGCAATGATGTGGTTATAGACATACTATATATTCTAAATTTGTAACAATGAACAGGCAGTCGTATTCTTAAGGTAAAGATGAGATGAGATAGAACAATTACACGATGATAGATTCGACCAGTATAGGCAGCCAATCTGTGCGTCGACCGCATAAATGATGCCATCGTGCACTATAGCATCAGACAGAAGTGTTGGGTGAAGATGATCGATGATGAGCCATCACCATGTATGGCGACCGGATTCCAGATAGACTAATCTCATGTTGAACACGACAATGAGCTTGTGATCCGTTTAGTCTTCTGATGGTGTGGGCACTTCGCATATTACAACCTTCAGCAAACAGAGGTCGAGCCAAAAGCTCGATGCGTCTCGTGCGTAGTAGGCAGGAGTGTCCGGCGGGCCGCGAGGCTCGATGGCGGCGGTATCCAAAGATGGAAGGGTGATCTCTAGCTGGGTGTAGATATCCACGAGACGCCACGGACTACCAGATTGGTGGATGAGGACGATCCAGTTCGCCTTCATGCCCGCCCAGTAGTGGCCGCGCATGAAGGACAGGTGGACGGGTAGTGGTAGCATGTCGAGGGGCACCACGACAACCTCCGTAGGAACATCAAGTCGGTGTTTGGGCCACCTGCGAGGATCGGGAATCAGCAAGCAGGGTGTCTTGAAAAGATTCGGGCGGTTGCAGACGAGTAGACGGTACAAAGACATCGAGCATGCGGCCTGACGGACGGTGCTGAGTAGGTCCATACGATTACAGATCTGCTCCAAGAGAACATCGGGGAGGGAATTCCAATCGCGGCTCTGCGTGTCAGTCGGTTCTGCCATTGGGGTTTTCGATGCCTGCGATCCAGCAGGGAAGTGGATTCGGGCGGGCGAGCGAATAAGCTTCTCCTCATGTGGTCGAGCAGTGAGCGGGGGGATATGGTACACGCGAGCTACCAAGGAAGATTGCGCGGGCGGGCGAGCAGTGAGTGGGGAGAAATGGTGTGCGACCGACGATGGGGAAGAGAGGAGGAAGAAGAGTGGAAGACGGGGAAGAAAGTGCATTAAACCTCAATTCTACTACTACTACTACCAGGATATACCGTCCTTGGGAGTGTAAATAGTTACACCGATGACATGTGGGTCTACCACAAGAGGTCCCATATGTCAGTTAATGGAGGACAGAAGCATGCTCTACTGGCAAACATGATGGCAGTACTAGGTAAGGCTGATTTAGTAACACCAACACGCTGGCTTAGCTTATTAATTATGTGTCCCATCTGCTGCAGCGTGTATTGTCACTTCACTGCGAATACTAGTTGAATAGTTCTCTCTGACCGAGATGGGGAATAATGGATCACGAAGACTTCCTTTCTACATTATCCCTATGCCTCTACGCTCACTTCACTCATTTTTCTCCGTACGTAGTCACTTGTTGAAATCTCTAGAAAGACAAATACTCCATATTTGGGAACAGAGGGAGGATTTTACTCTGTATTTGGGAATAGAGGGAGGATTTTACTCCGTATTTGGGAACAGAGGGAGTATCACCATATGGAGGGAACGGAGGAAGCTTGAAATATGAACATGTCAATGGGAGGGAGTAAGCCCCATGCATGCATGCATGCAACATGCAACACTCACACGTACACATGGACGCACGCAACACTCACGCACCCATGCGGCACACAACACATGACGCAACACACACGCTCATGCTCAAGTGCTCAACCTACTCCCTACGTTCGTGAAAGACTGTACATTTAGAGATTTACACATTGACTAGGGCATAATTAACGCCCAAAAGTAGCAGACTTATGTGTGCATGTGACCATTGAGAGAAGAAGATTAAATGAAGGTCGTTGCATGCTGTAATTAAGGATAGACATGTAGCCTATACCTAGAGCACAAGTTGGTGCATTAGTCAATCAATATCGATTTAGATTAAAGGCTAAATGCATTGGAAGTGTAGATGTACTACACTATTTGTTTTTAGCTGATTTCTTTGCTCTGCCAACTGACAGGTGGGACCCAGAAACCAGGTGACAATTTAACCAGTCAACAAAGTGCCACGTCGACTATGTGGCCGGTCAGTAGGGTGCAATACGGTGCTCTACGATGAGCTAGTGATCGTATAATCACCGCAAAACTATATATAGTGACCGTAAATAGCGTATTGTTACATACGTTGACCGCCAGTGTATTTTTCTTGTTTCAAATTAAGCCATATTAATCGGAAAGGATGCAGTATGGACTAGTACTAGTACTGCTTTGATGTGTCCCGTCAACTCGCTGAACGAGGAGAAGCTTGCTTACTACGCCTCTCCCTCGCCCACGCGCGCGGTGGCTCGTAGGACGAGGAGAGGGTTTTGACTACAATGCTGTAACGCCCCGAGACCGACGCTCCAGAAGACTTCCAGATGCTCTGAGTTTCGTCGTGTGATTTTTTTTGTTTGTTGCATCTCTTGCATTGCATCATGTCATCATGCAACCTTTTAAAAAAAACCCAACTGAATAAATTGCATGGATCTTTGATCCATTTAAATTGAGGGAATGCACATGGTGATTTCTCTTTACAACATATAAAAATCTCCCAATATTATTAGGGAGCTATATTAAAATATTCCATTAACTTTGGAATTAACCATAACACACTTGCAAAATAATTCCGTGCCTTTTCTCCTTCAAGTTTGGTCTCCAAACTCTGCCCTAAATTCTTTCTTCACTTTCCGGAGCTCCACCAAAAATCCGAACATTTTTGGACCTTCCCAACCCTCACTTCCTATTCAAATCATTTGAATTAAATTCAAATGCATTTGAATTTATATCTTTCAATCATGCCACTTCTATTTTTCCTGGATCAAGCGCATTTTTATGAGCCCGGGAAAATTAACCGCATGCGCAAATCCTTTCCCTAACCCTTCCTTTCTTTTCTTCTCTCTAATTTCTTTTCTATTGAAAGAAATATGAGGGGGAGAGAGAGAGCGCAGCCTTGTAGCCCAGCCGGCCTCTTGGGCCTAACCAACCAGCGCAGTTCCAGCCGCATGCCTATCTAACCCTAGCCCCTCACCACACTCTCTCCCGATCCCCATCTCCTTCCCCTGCTCGCGCCGCCAGAGAGGAGTGAGAGCCTCTCGCTCGATCCCGCAAGCAGGAGCTCGCGCCCAACCTTCCCCTCGTCGCCTCCTCCCTCCGCTGCACACGAGGCCGTTCAGCCCCGTGCCCCTACTGACCCTGCCGTCGCCCGGTCATCTGTCCTCCCTCCGTTTGTTCCTGCTCCGCCGCCGGAGATCGCTAGGTCCGGTGACCCCTCGGCCAGCGTGCCCTCTCCTTCCTCGCCGGGTTTCTCCTCTGCTCGTGTCCACACCTCGCCGCTCCACTCGGTCTCCCGCGGCTGCTCTGTTGCCGTCGCCTTGCTACCCGTGCTCCTCCTCTGCATGGAGCTCCACCACCTCCCTGGCCTCAGATCCGGCTGGTTCCCGCTGACCCAGTCGCCGTCCCGTGGCCGCCGTCTTCATCTTCGGCGGATCTCGCGCCGCTGCAAGCCCCTGCCCCGCCTCTGCTTTGTTCGAGCGGGGTGGAGGACGCGTCTCTGCTTGCCCGCATCGACCAGTGCCAAGTCCCTGCTGCCGACCTCTGTTTTCTCTGCTCGTCGCGTGAGCATCAGCGCCCGCTCTCTTGCCCGTGCGTGAGTGCTCGCGTGGGTCACTTCGACTGTTGACTTCCTCAAGTTCAGGACCAAGACCCGAGACCCATGTATGATTACGCAACGAATCGTGGATTTACATGAGCTACAAGTACCGTGACGACCCCGGGGACTGGATTCTGTCAAGTTCCTCTTTGATATGTGTACCACTACTTCCACAACATGTCGTGTACGACTACCGTCGCTCGGATTCGACAAGACAACATGTACCACTACCGTCGCCAAGTTCGACTACCGCACGGTTACGCCAAGTTCATCTACGAAACGTGTACAACTACTTCCCACGACGACCCGTGAACGACTACTTCCTCTACATCGTACCGAACTTGATCCGTTCCGAAACGCACGCTTCAAAGGTATAACCCCGAGACGACGCCCGTGAACGAATGCATGTGTGTTGTATGAGATGCTCGTCTTTGCACCGTGTCCGAGAGAGGTCTTTGCACGTTCCTCGATTGCCATGCCGCCGTACCGTGGGAACCCGGAACCGAGAGCACCCCACCATCCTTGCATGACACGCTCACGCCCACTTCTTTTGCACCGGTATCTCCGTGAGCTATCGGAACCGATATGTTGTCGTGGCATCATTTTCGGATTCGTTGCCGTGGCACCCCTTTCTTCCACCACGGTGACAAATGCTTCATAACATGCTCATGTCAACATTTCCATAAAATTGCTTAAAACTTGCATATGTCATCCGCATCATGATAATAACATTTAAAACGTTTAAAATTGTTGTTTGCTTTAAATTGCTAAATGACATGAGGATTTATCGGAACTGTTGTTTGATGTTTCCGGCCTTATTTAAATTGCCTAAAATGTGTAGTTTACTTATGTCTCACCTCTTGCCATGTTAATCAACATTTAATATTGCTGGGTACATAAACGGGAGAGAACTAAATAATCGTATGTGGTGTTTCGTCAATATGCAACTCGTTGCATATTGAGCTCCACTTAATTTGTAGTATTGTTTGTTGCACTTTGCCATGCCATGCCTCATTAAACCGGACATGCATCATACTTGTTTGTGCATCATGCCATGTTTATGTGATGGTTGTTTACCATGTTGTTTGCTTCTTTCCGGTTTGCTTCTCTTGTTAGCTCCGGTTTCGTTCCGGAGTTGTGAGGATTCGTTCGACTACATCCGTTTGTCTTCTTCATGGACTCGTTCTTCTTCCTAGCGGGATTTCAGGCAAGATGACCATACCCTCGAAATCACTTCTATCTTTGCTTGCTAGTTGTTCGCTCTATTGCTATACCGCGCTACCTACCACTTGCTATATCAAGCCTCCCAAATTGCCATGAACCTCTAACCTTTTTTCACCCTTCCTAGCAAACCGTTGTTTGGCTATGTTACCGCTTTTGCTCAGCCCCTCTTATAGCGTGTTAGTTGCAGGTGAAGTTGAAGATTGCTCCATGTTGGAACATGTTTATGTTGGGATATCACAATATATCTTATTTTAATTAATGCATCTATATACTTGGTAAAGGGTGGAAGGCTCGGCCTTATGCCTGGTGTTTTGTTCCACTCTTGCCGCCCTAGTTTCCGTCATACCGGTGTTATGTTCCTTGATTTTGCGTTCCTTACGCGGTTGGGTGATTTATGGGACCCCCTTGACAGTTCGCCTTGAATAAAACTCCTCCAGCAAGGCCCAACCTTGGTTTTACCATTTGCTACCACCTATCCCCTTTTCCCTTGGGTTCTGCAGACTCAAGGGTCATCTTTATTTTAGACCCCCCGGGCCAGTGCTCCTTCGGGTGTTGGTCCGAACCGAGCTGCCTGCGGGGCCACCTTGGGGAAACTTGAGGGCTGGTTTTACTCGTAGCTAGACTCATCCGGTGTTGCCCTGAGAACGAGATATGTGCAGCTCCTATCGGGATTTGTTGGCACATCGGGCGGCTTTGCTGGTCTTGTTTTACCATTGTCAAAATGTCTTGTAAACCGGGATTCCGAGACTGATCGGGTCTTCCCGGGAGAAGGTTTATCCTTCGTTGACCGTGAGAGCTTATAATGGGCTAAGTTGGGACACCCCTGCAGGGTTTAAACTTTCGAGAGCTGTGCCCGCGGTTATGTGGCAGATGGGAATTTGTTAATGTCCGGTTGTAGAGAACTTGACACTTGACTT
The DNA here is from genome assembly GCF_018294505.1 of Triticum aestivum. Lineage (NCBI taxonomy): Eukaryota > Viridiplantae > Streptophyta > Magnoliopsida > Poales > Poaceae > Triticum > Triticum aestivum. The sequence continues at coordinate 386,623,445 of NC_057811.1, read as the reverse complement.
AATTAAAATACATCAATCGTGTGTGTAGCCGTGATGGTCTCTTTTCGGCGGAGTCCGGGAAGTGAACAGGGATTTTGGGTTATGTTTGACGTAAGTAGGAGTTCAGGATCACTTCTTGATCATTACTAGTTGAAGACCGTTCCGTTGCTCCTCTTCTCGCTCTTATTTGCGTATGTTAGCCACCACATATGCTTAGTGCTTGCTGCAGCTCCACCTCACTACCTTCTCCTACCCATAAGCTTAAATAGTCTTGATCTCGCGGGTGTGAGATTGCTGAGTCCTCGTGACTCACAGATACTTCCAAAACAGTTGCAGGTGTCGACGATACCAGTGCAGGTGGTGCAACCGAGCTTAAGTGGGAGTTCGACGAGGACCTTGGTCGTTACTATGTTTCGTTTCCTGGTGATCAATAGTGGAACGCAGTTGGGACGATCGGGGATCTAGCATTTGGGGTTGTCTTCTTTTGTTTTGGTTCCGTAGTCGAACCTATGCGTGTACTCTGAATGATGTATGAATTTATTTATGTATTGTGTGAAGTGGCGATTGTAAGCCAACTCTTTATCCCATTCTTGTTCATTACATGGGATTGTGTGAAGATGACCCTTCTTGCGACAAACCACAATGCGGTTATGCCTCTAAGTCATGCCTCGACACGTGGGAGATATAGCCGCATCGTGGGTGTAACAGCCTCTCCCTCTCCCTCGCCCTCGCCCTCGCGGTGGACGTGCAGCAGTTCAATCGGTGTCAGATTGCCAGAAGCATAATGTACTATAGTATCATCATTGTTGGACCTTCCGAAGAGGTGAAGAGCCGAGTGCAAGGTTCACACGAGTATGAACTATTGAACCTCCCGAAGAGGCAAAGAGCCAAGAGCAAGGTTTTATAGGAGTTGTCGTCCTAGTAGGAGCGTACTACAACTATAGCGAACGATGCTACTGTATGATGCCGCCACGTCACGTATATCCAAAGCCGTGCCACCTTTTTTTTCTCAAAGAGCGTGTTGGAGCCCGTGCAACAACCACACAAGTTGCACGTACACATAGCACATTTACTTGTAATAAATTCTAAAGGACAAATGCCAGTATGCCACACAAGTTCATCTCCAATTCATGTGATAAATTTGTGCATGACTATTCTACATATATTCACAGCGCTACCGTTGACAATTTACCGTACTGCACTTACACGTTATAGATGGGCTACATGTCCTCCTCCAGGTTCCAGTCCCAGGTGTTCTTCATGGATGGCACGATCCATAGCGATGGGCAACGGGAATCATTGTCACAGCTTTCTAGTCCGGTTCCACACGATGGAGACTCATCCAAGCTGAAGCGGCATAAATAAGGGATAGCGTGTCCTAGCATGTCGTTCATCCGGCGGTGCGCACTGAGACACAACCATGCTTCATGAACGGCAGGCCTTCCGTGTCGTGCACGGAAGGTGGCATCCGCTGCACAATGGGGTAGCTGTACCCAATGAAAAGCGAGTACTCTCCAAGAGTGTTCCTCAGCACCCACATAGCATCACGCGGGTCGAACTCGGCACCGTTCATCTGGTACACGCGGCATCTCAGATCTGGACACATGGTGACGTACATAGTCAAGGTCCATGCATAATAATGTTGTGCTCAAATATGGCGGTCAGTAATACTGTGCAGCAAATAGTACTACTCCGGTATAGGGAAGTAAAATAACCGGCTTATTATATATAGCCACTCTTGGCTAGATGGATGAGATAGTAAGACATGGAAAAACAAAAATGGTGGCAACTAGTGGGTTCAAGTCTTCAAGGGCCTAGCTAGCTATACGCGTCCTCCAAGGTAAAAAGTACTCCTACTAGTACATAAGTAGAGTACTGGTACAACAATGAAAGAGAAGGCGAGAGGGTTAAAAAATGGAATACCTGGGTAGATGGTGACGGCCCGATCGTGGTAGATGGTGTGACCATGTTGCACATCAGTGGTACCATGGGTAACGACTGCTAAGATAGTTGATCCCAATATGCCAAAGTCAGCTACAAGGTTCCAGGTTAGACCGAATTGCGGATGCAAATGCACATCCAGAATCGGCGATCTTATTTTGATCGCGGGATGACTGGTCCCTGCAAAATAATGGAGTACCGTTAGGGATGCAAATGACGGTTTGTGCATTCCGTTTGTAATCTCCTGTACCGTAGGATGGCAACCAGATGAAACAAGTCCCCTGAATTGTCACCACGAAGATGCGGCCTAGATGGCGCACATCGTCTTCGAACATGTAGGGGTACAAATCTGCCGCCACCAACATGCGCCAGCCTCTGCCGTTACTGCCTCTTGCATTGATGGCAATCCTTATGTTGAACACGGCGATGATATAGTAATCATCGTAGCCGCGTCGCTTTGTCGGCGGGTCCGCAATTGCTATCTTCTTCAATCTCATGTAGGCATCATCATACGTATTCAACCCCAGCCAGTCCAGAAGGCCGATCCCAATGGTGGAGAAGGGGTCTACTAGAACGGCCGCACTGCTGTGGATGTTGTGCAAAATGATGGTGGTATCCGGCCGGAGGTATGCAAGCCAATCTTCGTTGGCACCGACCCAGACCTATATATAAGACGGTGGGCAGCGGAGAAATTACGGGATGGAAATGGAATAACTAAGTACTACATGATCAAACTCCATTACTGACCTGCTCATCGGACAAAATCCGACTACCTCTCAACGTCGGCAACTCTAGTGGAGTCAACGTGCAACCATGGCCAGGGAGCGGTGGACTGTTTGAAGGATTGTCCCATAGAAGAACCTTCTCCTCGAGGACGCATGGAAGACCAACAAGCATGGCCTTTTCCCAAGCCTTTTAAAGCACCGTCTTGAAAAAGTTGGTGCAGGAAGCACCGAGTGTTGCGGCGGTGAGGACGTCGGAGCGGCGTGCGATTTCTCCCAGAGGATCGTCGTGCAAGGTCTCCCAGCCCCGGCGAGGAGGAGAACCGCTTGGCGAATCCATGGGAGCAGCGACGAACTGCCTTCTCTTCGGGGGGAGGGGAACTGGCGAGGAGGAGATAAGAGTGTAGTAACCGCAGGGCCTCGTCCCTTCCAACTGCAGATCGTTCCTTAGCGAAGGGGTGAGGCTATTATTTACTACTAGTACTAGCATTATGGGACGTTATGGGATTGCATTATACTGTAAATAATAGCACTAGTAAGAAATTTTTGGCACTAGCTAGTAGTTTTTGGCGTGGATTAAGAAATTTTGGGTATGTTTTTGCTATTTTTTGTACACGCCAACTAGTGTCAAAAAACTTCTTACATTATGTGACGGAGGAGTACGTACTCGTACTGTAGCAGTACTAGTAGTACTTTCTCAACTAGTAGTGCGATGTACTGTACTTCTAGTATAGTGCACCAGTTTTGAACTCTTGAATCTCAGGGCCAAGGAGCTACAGTTGGAAGTGGAGGGTACTACCGTTCTCTAGAACCATCGCTGTACTATCAATGCAGGGAAAGTACACCTGCGTAGTGGCCTAGTGAGTACTCTTGGTGCTCTATTCAGCCGCTCCTGTCACGTAGCTGGCCTACTCAGCCGCTCCTCTCACGCACACACTAGCAGCCTATTTATCAGCGACGGTTACTGTGGGGGCAGAACATTTGAGTTATTTGATACAGCGAGACTAGGCTTTTCGCTTCCATTTGTGGAGGTTTAATGGATCTCGTCAAACTTTGTTAGTAGTTCCTTCTTTATGAATGAGATGAAGCAAAGCTTTTGCCTCCGTTTAAAAAAACACGTCAAGAGGAATTTCTTTTATAGTAGAGACGATAATGGAGTGAAGTCCATGCGTGCAACGCCACAAGCTACAGAGTAGTAGTAGAGCACTTTACGTACAGAGCCATATTGCACAGTTCCCAATGCCCCGCCAGGCTTTTCCGGCTCCTCGGGCTTAATTGGGAGGCGCTAGTTTAAATATGCTACTAGCTGATGAGGAAGCTGCAAGCGAGGTGCGGCTAGGGCGAGCACGCGAGCCACGAGATGCTGGGAAGGAAAAACCATTCACGTGGCTAGGCTATCCAGTGCACCCAGATTGTGGTGCCGCACGTCCGTTTGACTTCAAAACTCAAACTACCCGTGTAAAATATTGGCTCGCAGCGAAGTTACTATTTAAAAAAGGCCGCCGTGCGTTCGGCCGGGATCGAACCCACAAAACGAGGTATACACTCCCGCGACCACTAGTAGTACTCGTTGGAGTACAACGCAACCTAGAATTGCCTTTTGTCGCTAGTAGTACATTGTTCCTTACAAGAAACCCCTAATAATGCAAGAAACCACTAATAATGCCAAGAAACTACTACCACTTGCATACGTGGCAGACTTAAGATAAGACTACCTTATCAACCATTGTACATGCTCTTCCCAACCAGCCCTACCAAGAAACGACTACTCTACAAAGTGTCGTTATAGGCACGTTTCAACCCATGGCCCTGTTTGGATACATTTGTTGTCAATCTAACCCTGCCATCGAAACACCACTTTGGTTAGAGTTAGTTCAGGGTTAGAATCTAACCTCTGACTTAGAGTATCCAAATAGGGCCCATGTCGCCCATTAAGTCAACACCTTCTATTCGACCGGGCGTTATGACTTGTGGGACCTACATGTCAGTCTGCACAAAAATCCCCGAGTGACCTCCTACCTCTGGCCTGTCCACCTAGTCATCCTCGGCCATGGGACACAGCTACCGTCGCCGGCAGAAGGCGAGGTCAAAACTGCCGGCGGTGCGAAGCCCATCTTGTGGCAGCCCGGATGCCAGCTCCGTCCGGCGCTCGCGGCCGCTAGCTAGCCAAGATAGCTCCGTCCAGCTGCTTGTCTGGAAGGTTTGATAGCTAGATTGGCACGGCGGCGCGGCGGCTTGCTCGCGCGCACCGCGCTAAGGCCAGCCATCTGGCTCGAGCGAAGGCCAGTGCGGCGGCTTGCTCGCTCGTGAGTCACGCTCGGGCCAGCCTGCCAACCCGTGCGGTGGCCAGCGCGGCGTCCGGCTCGTCCGGCGGAGCGGCGGCCAACTCGCTCATCACCGGCGCCACCAACGTACACGCATCAGTACTGTTTGAAGTAATGTTCAGGAAAAATAATGATTTGAGGGGGAATAACATGATAGAAGGTCAGATGTGGGTCCCTCGTGTCAACGGTCAAACAAAATGTGTTGGTTTAAGCTGCCTCGTCAGCACGGACGTGTGGGCCAACCCTGTCATAAATGGGTTTAAACTAACCTAATCGGTAGGTAGTAGTTTTTGGCGTGGATTAATAAATTTTGGGTATGTTTTTGCTATTTTTTGTACAATAGATTCTTCCTAGGGCTGGTTGAAAGTGGTAGTTTTTTTTGTTATACTCTACATATTGTAAGTAGGAGCGAAAGTTAAGCTTTGGAACCCAATAAGCAAGGCTAGTTACATAGTGCATATGTGTACATGATTGAAAGTAAATATAAACCATGAGTGACTAATATCTTGATGGAAAACTCGAAACTATGGAATACTAGGGAAAAAAATTGCATGGTTGGAAATACTAGCAATGTTCATGTGCGTTGCAACGAATCATAATTAGAATAATAATTATTCACAAACTTGATACAAAACACTCTAATTTTGATATATATATATATATATATCACTAGAGATATATTTGTTTCAATTAGAATATATTCCTTGGGCTGTTTCGGTGAGGTAAGGGAGGGATATGGTTGGTTTTAAGATACTAATTATGGGTTTTTCTGCAAATTGGTACACAAGTGGGATGTTGGTGAGAAAAGGCAACAACTTACCTCACAGTCGTTAGATGTAGATCTAATGGTCACAAACGACGGATGGCAGACACACCATCATCACCCACTTAGTCTTCTGTAGGAGTACTAGCAAGATCCGTGCATTGCACGGAACATCAAGATGCATTTTTTTATGAAAACACTCGTTGTGATTGACCCATGTGGGAGTAATCCCATGTGTAAAAACTAATGATACCTCGAGAAATAGGAGATAAGTTGAAGAGGAGTGGGGCGTGGTGGTGATTGGTGGTCGGACTGAGCGGAGGCATGGGGATTGACGACGCCGGCAGCGGCCACCAGGCCAGTTTGTTCTAGAGGCTTCCTTTCTTAATTTCTCAACAATGAGGTTGTTGGAGATAAGGATGAACAAGGGAAGGCCTTGTCTGCAAATGTGGAGAGGGGTGCGGGTATCTTTTGGTTTAATTTCCATTAGTCAGATATAGATCGGACGGTCTATATTGGAAGATGGCACGCGTACCATCATCACCAACTCAGTTTTTTTATAAGAGAAGAAATATAAGTATGGAGATACAAACGTATTATCAATACTTGTCTCCGTAAACTAGCATCTACATTCCATTCAACACCTCAGCATGTGAGGCCTTAGCACAATGACTTCTCGACTGTGTAAAACAAAGGTTTTCCCGTCGCCGATAAGGAGGGGGTGACGGCGGCGCGCTTTTTGGCTTGCTCTAGTCCTAGTAGTCATACTAGCTGGTCTAAGCACGTGTAGATTTATTCTTTTTCACGTCTCGTGTTCGCCGTATTGCCACGACTGTTGATGAATAGACGGTAAGTTATTCACGGGGAAACCCTTGTTGAGCATGTTTGCGAGAGAGAGAGAGAGAGAGAGAGAGAGAGAGAGAGAGACAGTATGTGTGTGATATGTCTAGAGACTGAGGCAATGATAACAGATTCTTTGTGTCTATGTGTGTGGAGGATAGAGAGAGACATGTACATGGGGCTTTGTGTTGTGTAACGTGGAGACACATATACATAATTAGAGAGTGAGTGTGTGAGATACACATGCAGACATGGGGAGAGATGAGGATCCAGATTAATGGGTGTTTGTGCGTGTCTGTGTGTGTTTGTGCGCGCGTTTGTGTGTGAGAGGGAGTGTGTGTATGTGGAGTAGAGAGACCACTAATGATGTAAACCTAGTATAAGGGAAGGGGAATGGTGTGACATGTGTAGTAGCGGGATAGCATGGGTGCGGGCGGGGGGAGCAGACTATTTGGAAGAGACATCGAGTGTGTGTGGGAGAAGGGTGTGAGAGCGAGCGAGCGAGAGACAGAGAGAGAGCTAGCGACGGAGAGAGAGAGAGAGAGAGAGAGAGGAAGAGAGGGGGCGAGAGAGGGGGCGTTTGTGTCCATAAATAGCGTATAGATAGGGAGACAATGTTGATGTTGTTTGAAATTGGCCTATGTACGGAGACGCAAGGGAAGTGAGTCATCGTGTGTGTGATAGGGACTTCATGAGAGATCTAGAATAGATGGTGTAGAGAACAATGTGCGAGATCGAGAACGATGATACATTAGGGAGCTATGGAAAGAGTCACGACATATATGTATACAGGGAGGAGCTGGGGCGGGTCCGCATGTGGGAGAGATAGAAAGAGGAGAGTGGTGCACAAGGAGACAAAGTGTGGTTGTTTTGCAATGGGGGTGGTGTGTGAGGTGAGTGTGCGAGAACCACATAACTAGGGAGATAGACGTTTGGGGGCGACGTTTTGTGTGTATGGGAAAGATACACTCTACATAGTGCGTGTGCTTGGGAAAGAGATATGCCGGGAGACCTAGCTAGAGAGTGGGGTAAGAGATGTGTGCATGCCCAAGAGACAAAGTGATAGAGACCTATATTGGGGTCCGGACTTTAGAAGAGAGAGGGGTGTTAATGTGCTCGTGTGTTGGTGTTTGGGGGAGAGAACGACTTCTCTCTGTGTGTGTGTGTGGGGGGGGGTGGGCGACGAGGGGGGGTGGTTGGCTTCAGATAAATGTAAGTGCATCTAGTGCCCCTTAGTGATTTTGGTGTATTGAAGACTTATAGGTTAAGGGACTAATGTGTTTATGAGTGTACACAGGTCTATAAGTCTATGAGGAGTTTGATATTTATAGAGAAAGTCGACCCCTAAAAATGAAGTTCTTCGATTGAAGACTTTGGAATTCTGAAGACTTTCTGAAGACTTTGAAAGTGAAGAAATTGGTGTGACCTTGAAGACTTGGTATTCATTTGAGGAACATGAAGCGTGAAGACTTTTGTTTTCGTAGTTTCAATTTTCTCTTTCTTGAGTCATAGGAAACACCGTACTATTAAAGGGGGTCGAGGAAATACTAAGGAAAAATTTCCATGTGATGCTCAACTCAAAATCCTACACCTACCAATCCCTTCGAGTGAAGCCATTGGAAATCTCATACAGTTCAGTCATATTCTTCAGTGACGGAGACGAAGTTCTTCTGGTCTCTGAGGAATTTGTTCTGACTGAGGAGTTAGGAATTCCCCAGTGCGGATTGCCTACACAGTGAGGAACATGATAGCCCTGAGGAATTTGATACTCAAATTTCCGACCATTGCTGTGCTATGCGCCAGCTGTCCCAAAATATCTACCCACCTAACGGTCATATCATTGAAGGGCATTTATGTCTTATCATGCCGGGCTGCTCCCTAGGCTATAAATAGCCGCCCCCTACAACCACTAGCTGGTTGGCTGCTCCGAAAGAAACTGACACTTGTCATTTGAGAGCATCCCATCCTCCGAGGACTTTGAGCGAAAATCATCAAGTGAGGAAAACCCCAAACCCAAACACCTACAAACCCAAAGTGATTGAGCATCACTGAAGAGATTGATCCTGCGTGGATCCGACGATTGTTACCTTTGAAGATTGTGCTTCTTCCAGACGGTTAGGCGTCATGGTCTAGAGCATCCAAGAGGAAATTGTGGATCGCCGAGTGACCGAGTTTGTGAAGGTTCGGAAGTCACCTAAGGACTTACCACGAGTGATTGGACGAGGTCTGTGTGACCTTAGCTCAAGGAGAATACGGTGAGGACTAGGTGTCCTGGACTGTGTGTTGAGGACTGGGTGTCTGGGACTGTGTGTCCTCAGGTTTAAATACCTAGCCGCTCCAATCAGATGTACAACTGAGACAGCAGTTGGAACTGGTCTACCAAATCATTATCTTCACCGAGCTTACTGGTTCTATTTCCTCAACTCTTTCATTTCCTCATAACTGTGTTGTGAACTTGTCATATCTGTGTTTGAAGACTTTGACTGAAGACTTTCTCAATTTCCTCAGTTCAATTTCTTCAGTCTGTTTGTCTTCATCCTGTGTTATCCCGTGTTTACGCTTTCTGTACTCTGTGCTTGTTTTCATTTCATCATGATGACTATGCTTGTGTTTTGCTATGCATACTTTTGAGTACTTATTCCACTGCAAGTAGTTCTCCGCTAAGGAATTTCCTCACCCACAAATTCCTCAGTGAAGAATTTATAAAAATCGCCTATTCACCCCCCTCTAGTCGATATAACGCACTTTCAATTGGTATCAGACCAAGGTACTCCCTTGTTCTGTGTGATTTTGGTTTAACCGCCTGGAATTTTAGTTATGTCGACCGTAGGTATGAAGAAAGTGACATGCCCCATCTTTGACGGTCATGATTATCCCAAGTGGAAGGCCATGATGAGGAAGGGCCTCATGGCAATGAACAGCGAGCTCTGGACCGTCACTGAGATTGGTCTTACCGATCTACGCAAGATGGCGGACACTGATGATATTCGCAAGTACACTCGACTTGACATCATGGCGAAGGATATCATCTGTTCCTGCCTATCCAGAGATGAATTCAGGCGCATTATGCATCTTTGCAATGCGAAGCTTATCTGGGACCGAATCTCTGACGTCTATGAAGGTCATCAAACTTGTCATGATCCCTGGTTTGAGGATTTCAAGGAATCACTCAACACGATGACTTTCGAACCTGAACCATCATCTTCTACACCATGCCTCATGGCAAAAGGTGCCAAGGTAACCGAATGTTCCTCATCCGAGTCTAGTGATGATGAATCTGATGATGATTTTGGACCTAGCTATACCAAGCTTGTTTGTATTGCCACTAAACAACAAAAGGCCTTGGAAAAGGTTCAAAACATGCTAGATAAAAGTGATGATATGTTGGGTGAAGAAATGGATCGCACTAAAACCTTGACTGAAAATCTTCAGAGACTTTAGTCTAGATTTGACAACCTTCAAGGTCATCATAACACTCTCTTATCTGATCATGAGAAGCTTTCTTATGAATTTCTTCAAATAAAGCAAGATCTTGAGAAGCTAAGAGTGAGTTATGAAGATCTTCGGAAGGAGCGCGATTCATTACTTGCTCAACAAATCAGCGCTGCTCAGGAAGAATTTTTTCCTCCATGTTTGAATCGCATTGAACGTGAATCTGCTAATTCTTCACCTGAATGTTCAAATGCTTCTAATGCTACAAATTCTTCAACTATCTCTGCTATCACTAATTCCTCATCTGAGGACATTGCTAGTATCACTGACGATGCGGGGCTGAAGGAATTGTACATGGCAGGCATGTACAAAAGCCTCAAAGGGCATCAGACTCTTTATGATGTGCTTAAAAAGCAGATCCTCAATAGGAACCCTAGGAAAGAGGGTATTGCCTTTGAGAGGAAACTCAATGTTGATGGTACATATTGGAAGCCTGAGTAGTACCCCAAAACCTCATGGGTTGCTGCAAAGAGTCCTCCAGTTGATCCATCTAATTTATCTGGCTTTACATGTGAATCTTCTCATTCTTCTGATGAGTCATTTGACTCCAACTATAAACTGTTCAAAAATCAAAATGGTGAAGTATTTGCTACATATGTTGGCACTAACTGCAGGAATGGTTCTCCTATGAAGAAAATCTGGGTTCCCAAAAGGTGCCTTGAAAGTCTTCAAGTGAATGTCCTCATGACACCACCTGTGAAGAATATGAACCCCAGATCAAATTCTTCATATGGACCAAATTCTTCATATGGATCCAAGTCCTCATACGGACCAAATTCCTCACATGGATCAAATTCCTCAAAAGGATCAAAGTCCTCATATGAACATCATCGTGCTAACAACTCTGTTTCGCAGGGAAGAGCCAAGGGCTATGAATATGAGCATTATTATTCTAATCATTATGTTCATAAGTCCTCAAAGAATTTTTCTGCTTATTCATATGCTTACCCTAACTTCTCTCATGTGAAACGAAACGGATTGGCTTCTATGCCACCTTTCTCATATGGAGCTCGCAGAGTGATGAACTCTTTGCCACCCCTTCAGATGTGGGTGGTGAAGAAAAAGGACTAATCTCTTATGCAGGGTCAGGTCTCCAGACGTGCTCAAACGTCTGAAGAATTTGCTGGAGACCTGAAAAATGCCTGAAAGGATGCAGGCTAATCATGAAGAAATGAACTTTCATTTCTCACGTCCTCATACTGTTTTAACTGTTGCATTGGTTGATGAAATTCGTCTAATGACTTGTGATGTCATATTCTTCACTGATGAAGTATATGAAGTTCGTAAGCTGCACTAATTCATCTGCAGGATGATCAGCCCAAAGCCACTGAGTGGGTCCTCGATAGTGGATGTACAAATCACATGACTGGTGACAAGAATCTATTGATTGATGCTCCCTTATCACCATCACATCTGAAGCATATCATCTTCGTTGACAAAGGCAAAAGTCAGGTATTGGGTCTAGGTAAGGTTGCGATCACAAAGGATCGGCACATGGACAAAGTCATGCTTGTCGAGTCCTTAGGATACAACCTCATGTCTGTCTCAATGCTTTGTGATCTTGATATGGTAGTTGTCATTGACAAGTATCGTTGTGTTGTGGTTATGGAAGCTGACAATTCCAAAGTCTTCGAAGGCTTTAGGAGAGGAGACTTGTATATTGTTGACTTCTCTACAGGACCGCAACCGGCCGTGTGCCTACTCGCAAAAGCTTCAGAAGGTTGGCTATGGCATCAACGACTTGGTCATGCAGGCATGAGGAATTTGCACACGCTTGCAAAGAAGAAGCATGTCATTGGCATTGAGAATGTCAAATTCCTCAAGGATCACTTGTGTGGAGCTTGTGAAGCTGGAAAGATGACCAAGGCTAAGCATCCGGCGAAGACTATCATGACCACTACTCGACCATTCGAATTGCTTCACATGGACCTCTTTGGTCCTAACCATTACTCAGCTGTCACAAATGACGCATCTCTCTATGGGCTTGTTATTGTTGATGATTACTCTCGTTACACATGGGTACACATTGTTACTTACAAACATGAAGTGCAGGAAGTCTTCAAACGATTTTCCTCGAGGGCTTCAACCAACTTTGGTGTGAAGATCAAGCACATCAGAAGTGACAATGGAACTGAGTTCAAGAATTCTGGTCTTGATGACTATCTTGATGAACTTGGTATTACTCATGAGTTATCTGCTCCTTATACCCCTCAGCAGAATGGCGTCGTGGAGCGCAAGAACAGAACTCTTGTTGATATGGCTCGCACTATGCTTGATGAGTACAAGACGCCTCGTCACTTCTGGATCGAGGCAATTTATACTGCGTGCCACATCATCAACAGGGTATATCTTCACAAATTCTTCAAGAAGACTGCCTATGGACTCCTCACTGACAAGAAACCCAATGTGAGTTATTTCAAAGTCTTCGGTGCTAAATGTTGGATTAGAGATCCTCATCACAATGCTAAATTTGCACCGAAAGCACATGAAGGTTTTATGCTTGGTTACGGAAAGGACTCGCACACCTACAGAGTCTTCAACACTGTTCTTCACAAGGTTGTTGAAACTGTAGATGTGCGGTTCGATGAAACTAATGGCTCGCAAAGAGAGCACCTACCCTCTGTGATAGATGAACCAGCACCTGAGGAAACTATCAAGTTCAAGTCTACTGAGGATGTCATTCCTACCGAAGAATCTGCTGAAGAATTCATTCCAGAACGTGAAGAACGTCGAGCTAATGCACCTGAAGAAATTGCTGAAGAAAATGGTGCTGAAGAAAATGCTGATCAAATTCCTAGACGACAACCTACTCATCCTCGCGTTGCAAAAGAAGTGCAAGTTGAGAAGATCATCGATGACATTGAAGCACCAGGTCCTCTCACACGCTCAAAAGCTTCACATTTATCTAACTTTTGTGGGCACTATGCTTTTGTCTCTATCACAGAGCCCACTAAGGTGGATGAAGCATTTCTGGAGCCTGAGTGAATTTAGGCCATGCAAGAAGAATTACATCAGTTCGAGCTCAACAACGTTTGGGAACTGGTCAATCGTCCAGATCCTCGCAAACACAATATCATTGGCACAAAGTGGATCTGCCGCAACAAGCAAGATGAAAATGGCCTTGTGGTGAGGAATAAGGCACGGCTAGTAGCTCAAGGCTACACATAGGTTGAAGGAATTGATTTCGATGAAACTTTTGCACCTGTTGCTAGACTTGAAGCTATTCACATATTACTTGCTTATGCTAACCATCATGATATCACTTTATATCAAATGGATGTGAAAAGTGCATTCCTCAATGGTAAGCTTGAGGAAGAAGTATATATTGCTCAACCCCCAGGTTTTGAAGATCCTAGGCATCCTGACAAAGTCTTCAGACTAAATAAGGCCCTCTATGGTCTCAAGCAGGCCCCTCGGGCGTGGTATGATACTTTGAAGGAATTCCTCATGAAGAAAGGCTTCAAACCTGGTTCACTCGACCCTACTCTTTTCACTAAATCATATGATGATGAATTGTTTGTATGCCAAATATATGTTGATGATATCATCTTTGGCCGTACTGACCAACGTTATAGTGATGAATTTGCCTATATGATGAGTGAAGAATATCAAATGTCTATGATGGGAGAGTTGAAATTCTTCTTAGGTCTTCAAATTCGTCAACAGCGCAATGGCATATTCATATCTCAGGAGAAATACCTCAAGGATGTACTGAGGAAATTCTGCATGCAAGATTGCAAAGGCGTCAAAATTCCGATGCCCACAAATGGCCATCTGTGCAATGATGAAAATGGTATTGACTTCGATCAAAAGGTATGCCGCTCCATGATTGGTTCTTTATTGTACTTATGTGCATCTAGGCCAGATATTATGCTTAGTGTTTGCATATGTGCCCGATTTCAAGCTACACCGAAGGAATCACACCATAAGGCTGTGAAACATATTCTTCGATATCTGGCTCACACACCAACACTTGGATTATGGAACCCCAAGGGCTCGGCTTTTGATCTCGTTGGATATTCTGACTCTGACTATGCTGGTGATCGTGTGGATCGCAAGTCAACATCTAGTACATGTCATTTCCTCGGATGATCTTTGGTCTGTTGGTCCTCGAAGAAGCAGAACTGCGTATCACTGTCTACCGCTGAAGCTGAGTACATTGCTGCTGGTTCTTGCTATGCTCAATTGCTGTGGATGAAGCAAACTCTCAAGGACTACGGCGTCAACGTGAAGAATGTGCCTCTCTTCTGTGACAATGAGAGTGCCATCAAGATTGCCCACAACCCTGTTCAGCACTCAAAGACAGAGCACATTCAGATTCGTGATCATTTTCTTTGCGATCATGTGTTGAAGGGCGACATTTCTATTGAGCATGTGAAGACTGAAGAACAGCTAGCCGATATCTTCACAAAGCCCTTGGATGAGAAGAGATTTAGCAAGTTGCGGGGTGAGCTAAATATCTTAGAATCTTCGAATGTTCTTTGAAGAGGACACTCATCCTAACACTTATGCAAAATTGATGACTTAGATGTGCAACACATGAAGAAACGTTTTTCTTCAATCAATGAAGAATAACACTCTAAGTGTGAAGAAATTAATGAAGAATTTGATTCTCAGAACCCTACGACAATTGTACGCGGTGTCTGAAATCATCATTCTTATGCGGTGGGTCACGCCACCACAAAAGTTGAAAATCTTCAATTTGAGTTTTTCCTCAGTTTTTGAAATTCCTCAGTTGTTCATATTCTTCAACTTTGCAAAATCTTCACTGTTTCCGTCGTTTTTCTTCATTGGCTATATATATATATGAGTTTATGTCCTCTACAGCATTCACTTATGGCTAATGTGATCGGACCCTTCCCCCTCTATGCTATACTCAACCCAATCAATTCACAAATTCTTCATGTGCGTTCTATTTGAAACTCGTTCAAAATCTTCACTGTGTCCTTGTCAGTTGAAGAATTTGCGAACGGAACTTTTAACTTATCTTATCCAAATTTTTGGCTTTGCCGCTCAAACCGTTCTGCTTCCCACGATATACTTATCTATTCACCCACGATCTAACACGATCTCCACTTTTCAGTATGTGGGTGACACATGTCAAGCGAATGAGAAGGGTCAGGGGCACGTTCGTCCAATTTCTTCGGGCGAACAGTTTTTCACCGTGGCTATAAATACCCCCTCTCCCCTTCCTCACTTCTTTTACTCCGCTCGACCTCTCTCCAGCTCGAGCTTCTCAAACCCTAGCGCCGCCGCTACATCATCGTCGCTGGTGAGGAAGAGCTTCACTTCCTCGACCTTGTCGCCATCGTACTCGAGCCGGCCGCGGAAATCTTCACTCCGCCGCCGCCGTAGCCGTCTTCCTCCGCCGAGTTAGGGCGTGGAAGATCTGCACAGACGAACTTCACTTGTCTACCTCACAGTTTGTCGTGTTCTTCGTTCAGGGTAATTAAAAGTTACTTTTACTGCCCTCTTTGATTCAAATGATTTCTGCAAAATCTTCAAAAGGTGTTTATTCTTCAAATTCTTCACACACTAAACACCTCCCATGTCATCTGTTCTTGATTCGTTTCTCTAAGCAATAATTTTTCTTCAAGATTCCTCAATTGTGCGGATTTCTGATCTGTACAACTCTGGAACCTAAGACTAAGAACGCTTAGTGAAATTCTTCAAGACTCATCTGGTCAAATGCCTCAAACTTGTTCTTTTTGAAAAACCTTCTGAGAACGCATATGACCTCTCCAAATTCCTCGCAACTATACTCTGTTCACATGTACTCATGTCCGCTGCTGAATCACTAGGTTCTCATCAACTTAACTCATTTGCAGCGTTCCTCGAAGAAAAGTTGCATACTTCTTCAGAGAATTCCATTGTTCAAATTCCTCATCTAAAGAAAATGGCTGATGGAAAGAAGCCACAGAAAGGAGGAAAGAGGCCTGAGGTCAATACTGCCTTTGAAATCCCTGAGGACATTTATGCTGGGTACTGCACACCCCCTGAGGAAGATAAAAATCAGCGCAAGGTGCGCATTCAGAGGATAGACAGGAGATGGGCAAAAGAGTGGAGGGAGTACAGATGTGACTCCAAAATACATGAAGAAATTCGCTGTTACTCCTCCATGCTCAAGACCACCATTGGCACCTGGCCAAGAGGCAGATCCCACTAGCATCAAGCGCGGTAAGGATTTTCCTGAAGAATGGGCCAAGCGCCAGGCCAAGTTGGCCAAACAGGCAAAAGATGCAGTGAAGATTCCACTGCTGCTGCTGCTGCTGAGGCCTCTGTAAGGCCGAAGAAATCTATGGCAAAGAAGCCTGCGCACAAGCCAAGTGCCTCTTCTTCAATGCCCTCACGGCCAATTTCCTCAGCTCAGCCCTCACGGCCAATTCCTCAAGCCACTCCTGCTCCTCCAAAGTCCTCAGCTACTCCGACAAAATCCTCAGCACCTATGCATCTCGCCACGTGCCAAAGGACTACATGCATCTCTATTGCCTCAGGAGCTTCAGCTAGTTCCTCAGCTGCACCAAATTCTTCAACAGGACCATCTCTGCTGAAGACAAAGACCACTGCTGGACGAGGCTCTCGCCCAAGTCCTCATAAGAAGCAGGTCGCCTTCCAAGTACCGTCTAAAGAAGACGAAGCTGATGATGAAGAACTTGCTGAAATCATCAGAGATAGGCA
This sequence comes from Triticum aestivum, assembly GCF_018294505.1. Lineage (NCBI taxonomy): Eukaryota > Viridiplantae > Streptophyta > Magnoliopsida > Poales > Poaceae > Triticum > Triticum aestivum. The sequence goes on along the minus strand of NC_057811.1, from coordinate 386,606,706 downwards.
AGTCAGGGCCGCTAGAGCCAAAGGCACAAATGTGCCACTGCTTTTGGATCCAAGGTTGATCCTCGACTATATTGATCTCTGGCACAAGGACCCAAACACTCCTATGCCTGATTTCAAGTTGACACCTGGCCAAAGTCACATGCTGACCCATTTCATCCAAGAAGAAAAATGGAAATATGAGAAGGCCAGGCAGATCAAGAAAGCGCAATATAAGAAGGAGAAATTTCTGAAGAACAACGTTGTCACTATGACAACTGATGAACTTGTAAGATTCAGTCTGAAATCAAAGTCCTCAGCGATGATTTCAATGCTTACTATGCTGATTGGCAAGGAGCCAAGGTCAGGTTTATTAAACTGACTAAGAAGTTCACCACCAATGTTGCAGCCCCATCGCAACAAGAAATTCCTCAGGCTGAAGAAATTGCTCAGCCAACTGAAGAACATGCCAGCACCGCTGATGACAATCAGGCTGCTGAAGAAAATGTGAGTTCCAGGGCTGATGACTGCATTCCAGCCACTGAAGAAACTGCCAAGGCACCCACTAGTGTTGTGCCTGAAGAAAATGAAGAGGTCAGGGCAACTGCATTAGTTGTGCCTGAAGAAAATCAACCACATTCCTCTGCTCCTCCTGCACCTACTCCACCTCCAATCCTTCCATCTGCATCAGATGTGAAGAAGACCAAGGCTACAGAGCGTGCAGCAGTGAAGAAAAGGAAAGCATCAACTCCTTCAGATTCTTCAGCACCGAAGAAGATGAAGAAATTGACAAGTTCATTTGCTAATCCAATTGATGCTATTCCAGTTTCCTCCATGCCGTCAAAGGAAATCATCCCTTTTGATGAAGAATATGAGATCCCTAGCGGATCCGATGAAGAAAATCCTTCTGCTGCTTCGTCAGAGCAGATGGATGAAGAAATCGAAGTTGATAGAATCCCTTCAACCCCCACAGTCTCCTCGCCTATGCCTCAGTTTACTGCTGAAGAGGCCGGCGTTGAAGAAATTGAAGATGAAGATGTGGACATTGGCTGTACCACACCAGTGATGAATGATGACTTTTGGGAAAGTCAGCACCCCAATTCTCCACTCTTCACTCCACTAGAGCAAATTCCTCAGTCCCCAGTCACTACAATTCAAATGGGATCTAATGAAGCTCATGAAGACATTCCAGCCACTAGTGCTGAAGAAAATGAAAATGAAGAATTCAAGAACCAGGCTGCCATTAAAGAGGAACCAGAAATTCCTCAGCCTGAAGAACCTAAGATTGCGATTCCTGAGGTCATCATGCAACTGACTGACACTCCTCTGCCCAAGCCAAAGGATCCATTCTCAAGGAAGCAAAAATTCAAGGCTGATGATTTCTTCGGCGAGCACGTATTCTTCACCGAGTACAACCCTTATGACTCTGCTCGCATAAGGAAGAGACGTTTCTGGACTGCCAGGCAGGAAAATTTCTATTCCTCAGTGCTGTTCAATAAAGACAAAGTCTTCGATCATGAGCACATTCCTCACGTGGATATGGAATCTCTGCCATGCTTCGAGCCAGTCCTCAGTGTTCTTCACGACGCTGGATTGTTAAATTTCTGCACTGACATCTGTGATTGGAATGAACAACTTATTCTTCAATTTTATGCGACGCTGCACATCACCAGAAATTTTGAAGATGTGAATTCATGGGTGCTGGACTGGATGTCTGAAAACACTCACTACAAAGCACCAACTATTGAATTGCTTCGTGCTTTGCCTCTTAGTCCGCCCCTTGAAGGTGCTTGTTGCGTCTACAATGAACCTGAGCTTACCGATCACTACATGCAAGTGCTGATGAAGCCTTTGAAGCCAGGTTAGGCCCCAAGAACAAAATTCCTTGTGAAGGAATTGCTGTATGTGCCTCAGACTGTCTATCGCATTCTGTCGAAGACATTGAGTCCTATCAAGGGCCACGACTCGAATGAAGAAGAAGTCGTTGGCATCATGAAGAATCTGCTTTTAATATCATTCATGGCGTTCCCATCAACTTCCATGATTTCTTCATGAGGACTCTGGCCAATGTCTCAATGTCACCATTTGAGTTGAAGCCTTCTGCACCATGGATTATGAGATTCATCAGAACAAGGTCTTCACTCAACTACAAAGCTGATACACTGAACCATTGCGTGCCCCCGATCGAAGTCCTCAAATGGACATTTTCCTCAGCTGATGAAAAGGGCAAGGCTACTACTGTAATTGATGAAGGCATTCATCCATTGGATGGTCAATTTCGCAAGGCTGAATCCTACTCCACCAATGATGACTCTGCCACCCATGACTCTGCCGCCAACGCACCCAAGCGAAATCCTCAAGGCACAACACCCAGGGTGATGACTGACCGTGAGCTTCTCCTCAGTCTTCACCAGAAGGTTGATCGCAATCATAAATGGGTCAAGCGTCAGTTTGGTTCAATTCTTCACAACATGACTGCTACCCACATTGCAGTGAAGAAAAACCACTACTACCTTCATGAAACCCTCAACCGCACCTGGGCTGTTCTGTCTCAAGTCTATAGTGAAGAAGATCTGAAGAAAATGGGTCTCAAGGAAGATCTTGACTGGGATGCACCTCCTCCGAACAAGTACAAGAAGGTCAAGGTTCCTTCCTTGGTGGCCCGCTCCTATTCTTCATCACGTGACACTGATGAACATGAAGACTTGGACGACACTGCGGCAGGCCCTACTACAACCAATGACCCCAACAACACTGACGCTCCTTCATCACCTTGATATTTTTCAGGGGCGTTAGTCGTCATTTTCGACCCTTTTGGTCATTCGATGACAAAGGGGGAGAAATTTGAGTTAGTCTTCAAGCGGGTCTATTTTATATGGGCGTTTTTTCTAAAGTTACAACTCTCGTTCTTCTGATGACTTTGTTGGATCAAGTTGTAAACTTAAACTCTATGGTGGCCTGATACTTTTGCTGTTTCTTCTGCATGCTTATTCCTCGTTAATATTATTGCATGCATGCTGAATTACATCAGTCACCATATTTCATCATGCATTTCAAATTCTTCATATATTATGTCAAATGCGTGTATGAATTACAAGATATAGGGGGAGATCTCCATGATTCAACTCTTCAAGTGTGCATTGCTTCAAAAGCAAATTCCTCACTATGCACATCTTCAGGGGGAGTTCTTCTATATCTTGCAATCAAATTCCTCAATATCTGTATTTACACTTCATATGTTTATCCCTGTTGAAAACTTAACCTATATTGTCATTAATCACCAAAAAGGGGGAGATTGTAAGTGCATCTAGTGCCCCTTAGTGATTTTGGTGTATTGAAGACTTATAGGTTAAGGGACTAATGTGTTTATGAGTGTACACAGGTCTATAAGTCTATGAGGAGTTTGATATTTATAGAGAAAGTCAACCCCTAAAAATGAAGTTCTTCGACTGAAGACTTTGGAATTCTGAAGACTTTCTGAAGACTTTGAAAGTGAAGAAATTGGTGTGACCTTGAAGACTTGGTATTCATTTGAGGAACATGAAGCGTGAAGACTTTTGTTTTCGTAGTTTCATTTTTCTCTTTCTTGAGTCATAGGAAACACTGTACTGTTAAAGGGGGTTGAGGAAATACTAAGGAAAAATTTCCATGTGATGCTCAACTCAAAATCCTACACCTACCAACCCCTTCGAGTGAAGCCATTGGAAATCTCATACAGTTCAGTCATATTCTTCAGTGACAGAGACGAAGTTCTTCTGGTCTCTGAGGAATTTGTTCTGACTGAGGAGTTAGGAATTCGCCAGTGCAGATTACCTACACAGTGAGGAACATGATAGCCCTGAGGAATTTGATACTCAAATTTCCGACCGTTGCTGTGCTATGCGCCAGCTGTCCCAAAATATCTACCCACCTAACTGTCATATCATTGAAGGGCATTTATGTCTTATCATGCCGGGCTGCTCCCTAGGCTATAAATAGCCGCCCCCTACAACCACTAGCTGGTTGGCTGCTCCGAAAGAAACTGACACTTGTCATTTGAGAGCATCCCATCCTCCGAGGACTTTGAGCGAAAATCATCAAGTGAGGAAAACCCCAAACCCAAACACCTACAAACCCAAAGTGATTGAGCATCACTGAAGAGATTGATCCTGCGTGGATCCGACACTTGTTACGTTTGAAGACTGTGCTTCTTCTAGACGGTTAGGCGTCATGGTCTAGAGCATCCAAGAGGAAATTGTGGATCGCCGAGTGACCGAGTTTGTGAAGGTTCGGAAGTCACCTGAAGACTTACCACGAGTGATTGGGCGAGGTCTGTGTGACCTTAGCTCAAGGAGAATACAGTGAGGACTAGGTGTCCTGGACTGTGTGTTCAGGACTGGGTGTCTGGGACTGTGTGTCCTCAGGTTTAAATGCCTAGCCGCTCCAACCAGATGTACAACTGAGACAACAGTTGGAACTGGTCTACCAAATCATTGTCTTCACCGAGCTTACTGGTTCTATTTCCTCAACTCTTTCATTTCCTCATAACTGTGTTGTGAACTTGTCATATCTGTGTTTGAAGACTTTGACTGAAGACTTTCTCAATTTCCTCAGTTCAATTTCTTCAGTCTGTTTGTCTTCATCATGTGTAATCATGTGTTTATGCTTTCTGTACTCTGTGCTTGTTTTCATTTCATCATGATGACTATGCTTGCGTTTTGCTATGCATACTTTTGAGTACTTATTCCACTGCAAGTAGTTCTTCGCTAAGGAATTTCCTCACCCACAAATTCCTCAGTGAAGAATTTATAAAAATCGCCTATTCACCCCCCCTCTAGTCGATATAATGCACTTTCAATAAAGAGTGAGGTGTCTATATTTGAGGGACTTTAGCGTAATTGAGATATACATGGTCAATAGTGTGTGCACTCATGGTTGATCAATTTGTTTCACAGTTTGGACTATGAGATAACGATACTTTTGAACATGCGTGATATACCTTGATGTACCAGAATTACAAACCTAAGATTGGAATTTTGGAATTCGACTCCATCATTAGCTTTTGTAATTCATTTAAACGGAGATACATTTTTTAAGCCGGGATTTCGTGATTTCAAATTCATATATCAAACCTAGAGATATACACATACGGGCATGTTCAAACTTTATAATCATCCACTTTATTCATACACATACACATTTTTGCTTTTGTCATCATATTTAGGATAAACACATTTGGAATTTCATTTGAATTGGACCGTATGATGGTATTTGCTTGTAGTAGCTCAATGATCCATATTTGAATTGAATGGACAATCTAAGTTTCGAGTTGGAGACATTGATTTTCAAAACTTGCACTTTTTTTGCGTGCAAAACAAACAAATTCTCGGCCATGATATCATAGTCGGCCCTACAAGAGCAGAATATAATTTCAGGCGCCAAAAGCTCTCAAACTTCCCGCTCAAATCGAAATATCTCGCACCCGAAAGTTTAGCTCTGCTATATTCTTGTTTTACCCCTGCCACATGAACGGAAAAGGGCTGCTTTGGTAACTCCATTGTTTTCCCCTCTTTGCCCCAGCATTCTTCCCCCAGAGCCCCTCCCTTTCCCCTCCCCGACCCCCCCAACCACGGCAAGCTGCCGAATCTAGTCCTCCGCCGCAGCGATGGACCTCACACCCCGGCGGATCTACCTTCCGCACCTTGGAACCCCCAACTGCCAACTCACCACTTCACCGGAGCCGCTTCAGCGACTGGCTTGTCCACCGCTCCAGATCTCCTTGACCGGCATCATGGTCCACCGCACCGGATCTGCTTAACCAGCGCCCTCATCCACGACAGTGTAGGCCCTTCACTGACTCCCTCGTCCGTCCCTTTGCTGGCCCTTCATACAAGCCCTTGTCCGCCGCAACAGATCCGCCTCACCGAAAGCACTGTACAACGCGCCCGCCGAAGCCTTCGTCCACTGCACCGGACCCGCTCCACGGACGCCATATTCAACTCCACCGGCCCTGCTTTACCGACGCCGTAGCCTCATCATGTTATTTTGATTTGTACTCCTTTGGTTTTTCTCTTTATCGTGCAACTGTTCACTTACCACAGATGAGCTTTCTTGTATGTCGACAGGCGCCACAACCGTAGCACCGGAGCCGCTTCAGTAACGGCGACAGCCGGCCCAAACTCAACCGCAACACGAGCACCATCGATGATCCTTAGCTATCAAGTATGCCAACGATACCCATACGGGCCTCCTACAGGCCGTACAAACAATGGGCCTTCTACGGGCCATAGAAACAATGGGCCTTCTATGGGCCGTGGAAACAATGGGCCTTCTACGGGCCGTATCATCAATGGGCCTTATATGGGCCGTATGATCGATCGGCCAAACATCGGCCAAAAATAGACCGCATTATGGCCGTAAACGGGCTAGAGTTGGAGTCGTCCGTTCATGGGCCGACCATAACGGGCCGTCATTAATAGGCCGTATTTGATGACGCTATGAAAACGGCCCAACATATTAACGGGCCACAAACGGGCCGACTGTAACCATGGGGTGAATTTGGCCCACAAGCAGAAAATGGCAGTAACGGGCCGTAAGTAACCGAATGCTGGAAATGAGCCCAAGAATAAATGGGCCCTGAGAAGGCCGAAAGATAACATGGGCTACAAACGGCCCAATGGATTAATGGGTATAAAGTGATACACTGTTCATTACGGGCCAGTTTCACCACGGGTCGTTAATGGGCCAAGAGTTACACAGGGCCTCATATGGGCCGAAAGACATCATGGGCCATACATGGGCCGGAACTTAAAATGGGCTGGAATCACATTGGATGGCCCAGATGACGCTACTGGGCCTAATTCAGATAGGTCGTAATGGGCCCTGGGTTAGCGGGCTGTAAATGGGCTATATGCGAACATGCCGTTAACAGGCTTTCCGTGGGCCAGCCCGCCACCTTTTGACCAAGTCAAATGGGCCGGCCTTTTCACAGGAATGGGCCTCTGTTGGACCGTGCCATGTGTCGACGTATCATAGGCGCTTTGGGTCCAATGAGTGGATGATATCTGTCCCAACAGCGAGCCGACACGTGTTTCCTCCAGCCAATGATGATTTTACACGTGGAAAATCCCCATTGGTCGGGGCTGTTAACGGGTTATCGGATCCAAAACTGGACCCGATAGCTTAACGGCGTTCCGTTACCGTGGATGCCACGTGTCGGTCACCCTTGACGAAAGCACTTCTGTGACGCGTGATTTATCGTCATGGAAGTGGACACTTCCGTGATGATAATTTTGGTAATGTCATGGAACACTTCTCCGAAAGCACATGTATGACTATCTTGATTCTGTCATAAAATTGTCATGGATGTACATGCATGATAAAAATGCGACCTTGTCGGGTGGTAGATGCGACATATGCCAACGGGTGGCTTATCATTGTGGGAGCCAGTAAGACGTCGCCGGTGCCTGAAAACGGGATGAGGCGAAGACATGCACGCCGGCGAGTCTTACCCAGGTTCGGGGCTCTCTGTGGAGATAACACCCCTAGTCCTTCTCTGCGGGGTCTCCGCATGATCACTAGATCAAGACTAGTAGCTACAAGTGCTCCTTGAGCTGTCGGGCTAGAGGAAGAAGAAGGGCAAGGCTAGCTCTCCTTTTCTCTCTATGTGGTGTGTGTAACTCTATGAGATCCACCCTTTGCATGGGTGTCCCGGGGGGTTTATATAGGCCTACCCCTAGGGGTACAATGGTAATCCGGCTGGGCGCGGGTCCCAGCTGTCAGTGTCTATGCTCGCCGGCCTCTCCGCCGGTCATTGGGGCCCGCCGACTGGTGGGTCCCGCAGGCTGCCGGCTTCTTGGCCGGCACGCCGGCCCCACTGCATGGGGGCTTTGTCGGCGGCTGGTTACTGTTGCCTCGCCTCTGATGACGAGGGCTTTATCGAGGTAAGCGTGGCTACAGTGTCGCCGCCTTGCGAGCTCTCACTGTAGCCTTACCTCGTCTTGTCTCCTTAATGGGACGCATGCTTCGAGGGAGGGAGGTAGCCGGCTATTGGGAGCTGGCCACATCCCTGGCCGACTAGAGGAGGCCGGGCCGTCTTCAGATGTCTCTCTGGCAAAGGGGCCCGCCGCCCGCGGGCCGTTCTGGCACCTGTCATGGGTGACATCGAGGCCAACATGGCTACAGTGCCGCGCCGGACGGGGGATGGCTGGCCCGTACGGCGCCCTGTGGCCACGCCTGCTCCGGGAATCGGGGGTAGTGGGTTCTACTGTGGCCACACCCCATCGTACCGCCGCTATGAGGGTTCAGTCTTGGTGGGTGCAATCTTGGCCGGCTTCCGGGAGCCGGCTTTCTTCGTGGCCGACTTCTGGGAGTCGGTCTTCTTGGGGCCAGCTTCCCAGAGTCGGCCATCTCGTATCTTTCTTGGAGGAGGTTTCTGGGGCTGGGTCGCCTTCTGGGAGTCAGCCCTGGGGGTAGCCGGCCGGGGGAAGGCAGCCCTATGCTTTGTATGCTTGAAGGCCTGAACGGCCTGATAATTTTCAAAGAGCCAGGGGGAGTCGGTTAGGCTACCCGTGGTCATTTACTCCGACAGTAGTCCCCGAAGCTGGTTGGGCTTCGAGGCTGAGTGGAGGTCGAGAAGCTCGGTCAGCTTCTTGTCTTGATGAGCCAGCAGCTGGGAGCCGGCTTTGGTTGGGCGCACCGTCTTGGCGAAATTTTTTGAAGTCGGAAGGCGGGAGTCTGTCGGCGCGTGCGCCGGGCTGCGGGCCGGCCGCTCACCGCCTGCGAACCACGTGGCGTCCCCTGGCTGAAGGGAGCCTGCCAACCCACCCGCATGACAAGACGTCGCCGCAGGCCAAGGGCCCACCACTCCTACGCCTAGGCCCAGGCGCGGATTCTTTGCGGCCCAAAGCCGTCCGCACGTCTTCCGGTGACGGTTTCCGCACGCCGTTAGGGCGCAGTAATCGCGGGACGTGGGGCAGTGGGCGCAGTTAACCCCACGTTCCTCCCCACGCCTCGCCTCCTCGGCTTCGCCGCAGGAGGCTATAAGTAGGGGGAGGAGGGGAAGCGGCAGATGCTCGCACGCTCCTCTCCTCTCCGCCATCTTCTTCCTCCTGTTTCCCCTCGCAGTAGCGCCTTACCGCCGCGCCGTCCCACCATTCTTCACTCCACCCCGCAGCTCTGCCGCCGCAGGGCTGTGCTCTCTCTGCCGCCGCACCCTTCCTCACTAGCTTCTCACCACCATGCAGTACGGCGGGGACTGGGACGGCTCCAACGTCCACATGGACCACATCGAGTTCCTTCGCAAGACGCGGCGGCTGCCCGGCGCGGACCAGGTGGGGGTCCGCCTCGCGCCTGCGAGGGAGATGACGCCGGAGCCGGAGGAAGGCGAGCGGGTAGTCTTCCGCTCGCATTTCCTGCGCGGCATCGGCTTGCTGGCGAGCGCCTTCTTCCGCTCCTTCCTCGACTTCTATCAACGCCAGCCGCACCATCTCACTCCGAACACGGTGGTGCTGCTGTCCGCCTTCGTCACCTTGTGCGAAGGCTTCCTTGGCGTTCTCCCCACCATCGAGCTCTGGGGGGAGTTCTTCCAATCTAAGCTGGGCACCCGCATGCAGGGCGTGCCGGCCCAGAGCGGCGCCTTCATCACGATGCGGAGGCCGGCGGCCGACAACCCCTTCCCCTTCATCACGTTAATCCAGTCGGTGAAGCGCTGGCAGAAGTCCTATTTCTACGTGAAGAACGTCGCCCCACAGGGCGACTAGGTCAACTTGCCGGCTTACGTAGCCAGCCCGCCGGCTGGGAGGCGGCCCCACTGGTCCTATCGGGCCGCGTCGCTGACGCCGGCTGGAGCCGCGGCCGTCGCCCGACTGCGGGTGATGATCCAGTCGGAGGGCCTGACTGGGCCCGACTTGCTGGCCGCCTTCGTCGTGCGCCGGGTGCTTCCGCTTCAGAGCCGCCCTCACCTGATCTGTCAGATGAGGGGCCAGCTCGATCCGAGCCGGATGTGCACCAAGGACATGCCGCATGATGAGGTGGCCCACATGGTGAATTACCTTGCGAACTGCAAGCTCTCCGCAGAGTGGCGGTTTGGGAAGGAGCCATATTCCCGAGCGCATCCTCCGCCCATGGTATGTTTTCTCTTTCCTTTTGTTTCCTTAGTTTTGTTGCCAAATTCCTTCTGGCCGTCTCTGACCAGTCGGGGTGCCTTGGCAGAGCTCTCTCCTTCAACCTGCGGCCGGGTCGGAGACGGAGCGCCGATTCCTCCCCGACCGGGCGGAACATGACCTAGAGGACTACAACTTGGGGGCGGCGGGCATGGAGGACAACACCGATACGGGTGGCGGCGAAGCCGGCGGTGAGGCGGGTGGCTCCGGTCTTGGAGCCAGCTTCGACGACTGGCCGGATGACGACAAGGCGGAAGTCGTCCCATGCCGCCAGCCGGCGTTCGCCACGGCGCGGGTTCCTCCGCCGCGCCGCCTGCTCGGGGTGGCGGGCAGAAGCGTCGTGCCGCGTCGGGCTTGTTCGGCAGTCGGACGAAGAAGCCCAAGGGCGGGGCGGCGGCGACCAGGCGCGATGAGGCGGCCGCGAAGGCGGCCCGCTTCCGCAAGGTGGTGAAGCAGCCGTAGACAGTGTCGGCGTAAGTGTATACTCCTTTGTGCATTCTTTCTTCTTTTCTTTGGTAGTTTCCGAGTCCTTATCCTTTCTCAAAAAATCAGGGCTCCGCTTTCGCTCAAGCGGGTTGCTGCCGCCTCCGTCGTCGGATCACCGGGAGGATCCGGGAGCACTCGCCGCGTGGACCCCCGCGCCGAGCTTCAGGCGGTGACGGAGCGAAACGCGCGGGAGGCGCGGGAGGAGCGGTGTTGGGGAACGTAGTAATTTCAAAAAAATTCCTACGCACACGCAAGATCATGGTGATGCATAGCAACGAGAGGGGAGAGTGTTGTCCACGTACCCTCGTAGACCGACAGCGGAAGCGTTATCACAACGCGGTTGATGTAGTCGTACGTCTTCACGATCCGACCGATCAAGTACCGAACGTACGGCACCTCCAAGTTCTACACACGTTCAGCTCGATGACGTCCATCGAACTCCGATCCAGCCGAGTGTTGAGGGAGAGTTTCGTCAGCACGACGGTGTGGTGACGATGATGATGTTCCACCGACGCAGGGCTTCGCCTAAGCTCCGCGAAGGTATTATCGAGGTGTAATCTGGTGGAGGGGGGCACCACAAACGGCTAAAATATCGTATATCAAGTGTGTTCTTAGGTGCCCCCTGCCCCCGTATATAAAGGAGCAAGGGGGAGGCCGGCTTCCTTAGGCGCGCCAAGGAGAGAGGGGGAGTCCTCCTCCTAGTAGGAGTAGG